>NC_044990.1:21566414-21780843 GCF_008728515.1 Papio anubis
TGTGAGATGGTATCTCATTGTGGTTTTGATTTGCATTTCTCTGATGGCCAGTGATGATGAGCATTTTTTCATGTGTTTGTTGGCTGTATGAATGTCTTCTTTTGAGAAATGTCTGTTCATATCCTTTGCCCACTTTTTGATGGGGTTGTTTGTTTTTTTCTTGTAAATTTGTTTGAGTTCTTTGTAGATTCTGGATATTAGCCCTTTGTCAGATGAGTAGATTGCAAAAATTTTCTCCCATTCTGTAGGTTGCCTGTTCACTCTGATGGTAGTTTCCTTTGCTGTGCAGAAGCTCTTTAGTTTAATGAGATCCCATTTGTCAATTTTGGCTTTTGCTGCCGTTGCTTTTGGTGTTTTAGACATGAAGTCTTTGCCCATGCCTATGTCCTGAATGGTACTACCTAGGTTTTCCTCTAGGATTTTTATGGTATTAGGTCTAACATTTAAGTCTCTAATCCATCTTGAATTAATTTTCGTATAAGGAGTAAGGAAAGGATCCAGTTTCAGCTTTCTACTTATGGCTAGCCAATTTTCCCAGCACCATTTATTAAATAGGGAATCCTTTCCCCATTTCTTGTTTCTCTCAGGTTTGTCAAAGATCAGATGGCTGTAGATGTGTGGTATTATTTCTGAGGACTCTGTTCTGTTCCATTGGTCTATATCTCTGTTTTGGTACCAGTACCATGCTGTTTTGGTTACTGTAGCCTTGTAGTATAGTTTGAAGTCAGGTAGCGTGATGCCTCCAGCTTTGTTCTTTTGACTTAGGATTGTCTTGGAGATGCGGGCTCTTTTTTGGTTCCATATGAACTTTAAAGCAGTTTTTTCCAATTCTGTGAAGAAACTCGTTGGTAGCTTGATGGGGATGGCATTGAATCTATAAATAACCTTGGGCAGTATGGCCATTTTCACGATATTGATTCTTCCTATCCATGAGCATGGTATGTTCTTCCATTTGTTTGTGTCCTCTTTTATTTCATTGAGCAGTGGTTTGTAGTTCTCCTTGAAGAGGTCCTTTACATCCCTTGTCAGTTGGATTCCTAGGTATTTTATTCTCTTTGAAGCAATTGTGAATGGAAGTTCATTCATGATTTGGCTCTCTGTTTGTCTGTTACTGGTGTATACGAATGCTTGTGATTTTTGCACATTAATTCTGTATCCTGAGACTTTGCTGAAGTTGCTTATCAGCTTAAGGAGATTTTGGGCTGAGACAATGGGATTTTCTAAATATACAATCATGTCATCTGCAAAGAGGGACAATTTGACTTCTTCTTTTCCTAACTGAATACCCTTGATTTCTTTCTCTTGCCTGATTGCCCTAGCCAGAACTTCCAACACTATGTTGAATAGGAGTGGTGAGAGAGGGCATCCCTGTCTTGTGCCAGTTTTCAAAGGGAATTTTTCCAGTTTTTGCCCATTCAGTATGATATTCGCTGTGGGTTTGTCATAAATAGCTCTTATTATTTTGAGGTACGTTCCATCAATACCGAATTTATTGAGCGTTTTTAGCATGAAGGGCTGTTGAATTTTGTCAAAAGCCTTTTCTGCATCTATTGAGATAATCATGTGGTTCTTGTCTTTGGTTCTGTTTATATGCTGGGTTATGTTTATTGATTTGCGAATGTTGAACCAGCCTTGCATCCCAGGGATGAAGCCCACTTGATCATGGTGGATAAGCTTTTTGATGTGCTGCTGAATCCGGTTTGCCAGTATTTTATTGAGGATTTTTGCATCGATGTTCATCAGGGATATTGGTCTAAAATTCTCTTTTTTTGTTGTATCTCTGCCAGGCTTTGGTATCAGGATGATGTTGGCCTCCTAAAATGAGTTAGGGAGGATTCCCTCTTTTTCTATTGATTGGAATAGTTTCAGAAGGAATGGTACCAACTCCTCCTTGTACCTCTGGTAGAATTCAGCTGTGAATCCATCTGGTCCTGGACTTTTTTTGGTTGGTAGGCTATTAATTGTTGCCTCAATTTCAGAGCCTGCTATTGGTCTATTCAGGGATTCAACTTCTTCCTGGTTTAGTCTTGGAAGAGTGTAAGTGTCCAGGAAATTATCCATTTCTTCTAGATTTTCCAGTTTATTTGCGTAGAGGTGTTTATAGTATTCTCTGATGGTAGTTTGTATTTCTGTGGGGTCGGTGGTGATATCCCCTTTATCATTTTTAATTGCGTCGATTTGATTCTTCTCTCTTTTCTTCTTTATTAGTCTTGCTAGTGGTCTGTCAATTTTGTTGATCTTTTCAAAAAACCAACTCCTGGATTCATTGATTTTTTGGAGGGTTTTTTGTGTCTCTATCTCCTTCAGTTCTGCTCTGATCTTAGTTATTTCTTGCCTTCTGCTAGCTTTGGAATGTGTTTGCTCTTGCTTCTCTAGTTCTTTTAATTGCGATGTTAGAGTGTCAATTTTTGATCTTTCCTGCTTTCTCTTGTGGGCATTTAGTGCTATAAATTTCCCTCTGCACACTGCTTTAAATGTGTCCCAGAGATTCTGGTATGTTGTATCTTTGTTCTCATTGGTTTCAAAGAACATCTTTATTTCTGCCTTCATTTCGTTATGTACCCAGTAGTCATTCAGGAGCAGGTTGTTCAGTTTCCATGTAGTTGAGCGGTTTTGATTGAGTTTCTTAGTCCTGAGTTCTAGTTTGATTGCACTGTGGTCTGAGAGACAGTTTGTTATAATTTCTGTTCTTGTACATTTGCTGAGGAGTGCTTTACTTCCAATTACGTGGTCAATTTTGGAGTAAGTACGATGTGGTGCTGAGAAGAATGTATATTCTGTTGATTTGGGGTGGAGAGTTCTATAGATGTCTATTAGGTCTGCTTGCTGCAGAGATGAGTTCAATTCCTGGATATCCTTGTTAACTTTCTGTCTCGTTGATCTGTCTAATGTTGACAGTGGAGTGTTGTAGTCTCCCATTATTATTGTATGGGAGTCTAAGTCTCTTTGAAGTCTCTAAGGACTTGCTTTATGAATCTGGGTGCTCCTGTATTGGGTGCATATATATTTAGGATAGTTAGCTCTTCCTGTTGAATTGATCTCCTTACCATTATGTAATGGCCTTCTTTGTCTCTTCTGATCTTTGATGGTTTAAAGTCTGTTTTATCAGAGACTAGTATTGCAACCCCCGCTTTTTTTGTTCTCCATTTGCTTGGTAAATCTTCCTCCATCCCTTTATTTTGAGCCTATGTATGTCTCTGCGTGTGAGATGGGTCTCCTGAATACAGCAGACTGATGGGTCTTGACTCTTTATCCAGTTTGCCAGTCTGTGTCTCTTAATTGGAGCATTTAGTCCATTTACATTTAAGGTTAAGATTGTTATGTGTGAACTTGATCCTGCCATTATGATATTAACTGGTTATTTTGCTCATTAGTTGATGCAGTTTCTTCCTAGCCTCGATGGTCTTTACATTTTGGCATGTTTTTGAGATGGCTGGTACCGGTTGTTCCTTTCCATGTTTAGTGCTTCCTTCAGGGTCTCTTGTAAGGCAGGCCTAGTGGTGACAAAATCTCTAAGCATTTGCTTATCTGTAAAGGATTTTATTTCTCCTTCACTTATGAAACTTAGTTTGGCTGGATATGAAATTCTGGGTTTAAAATTCTTTTCTTTAAGAATGTTGAATATTGGCCCCCACTCTCTTCTGGCTTGTAGAGTTTCTGCCGAGAGATCTGCTGTGAGTCTGATGGGCTTCCCTTTGTGGGTAACCTGACCTTTCTCTCTGGCTGCCCTTAAGATTTTTTCCTTCATTTCAACTTTGGTGAATCTGGCAATTATGTGTCTTGGAGTTGCTCTTCTCGAGGAGTATCTTTGTGGCGTTCTCTGTATTTCCTGGATTTGAATGTTGGCCTGCCCTACTAGGTTGGGGAAGTTCTCCTGGATGATATCCTGAAGAGTGTTTTCCAACTTGGTTCCATTTTCCCCCTCACTTTCAGGCACCCCAATCAGACGTAGATTTGGTCTTTTTACATAATCCCCTACTTCTTGCAGGCTTTGTTCATTTCTTTTTCTTCTTTTTTCTTTTGGTTTCTCTTCTCGCTTCATTTCATTCATTTGATCCTCAATCGCTGATACTCTTTCTTCCAGTTGATCGAGTCGGTTACTGAAGCTTGTGCATTTGTCACGTATTTCTCGTGTCATGGTTTTCATCTCTTTCATTTCGTTTAGGACCTTCTCTGCATTAATTACTCTAGCCATCAGTTCTTCCACTTTTTTTTCAAGATTTTTAGTTTCTTTGCGCTGGGTACGTAATTCCTCCTTTAGCTCTAAGAAATTTGATGGACTGAAGCCTTCTTCTCTCATCTCGTCAAAGTCATTTTCCGTCCAGCTTTGATCCGTTGCTGGCGATGAGCTGCGCTCCTTTGCCGGGGGAGATGTGCTCTTATTTTTTGAATTTCCAGCTTTTCTGCCCTGCTTTTTCCCCATCTTTGTGGTTTTATCTGCCTCTGGTCTTTGATGATGGTGATGTACTGATGGGGTTTTGGTGTAGGTGTCCTTCCTGTTTGATAGTTTTCCTTCTAACAGTCAGGACCCTCAGCTGTAGGTCTGTTGGAGATTGCTTGAGGTCCACTCCAGACCCTGTTTGCCTGGGTATCAGCAGCAGAGGCTGCAGAAGATAGAATATTTCTGAACAGCGAGTGTACCTGTCTGATTCTTGCTTTGGAAGCTTCCTCTCAGGGGTGTACTCCACCCTGTGAGGTGTGGGGTGTCAGACTGCCCCTAGTGGGGGATGTCTCCCAGTTAGGCTACTTAGGGGTCAGGGACCCACTTGAGCAGGGAGTCTGTCCCTTCTCAGATCTCAACCTCCGTGTTGGGAGATCCACTGCTCTCTTCAAAGCTGTCAGACAGAGTCGTTTGTGTCTGCAGAGGTGTCTGTTGCTTTGTTATTGTTTACTGTGCCCTGCCCCCAGAGGTGGAGTCTACAGAGACAGGCAGGTTTCCTTGAGCTGCTGTGAGCTCCACCCAGTTCGAGCTTCCCAGGGGCTTTGTTTACCTACTTAAGTGTCAGCAATGGCGGGCGCCCCTCCCCCAGCCTCGCTGCTGCCTTGCCGGTAGATCACAGACTGCTGTGATAGCAATGAGGGAGGCTCCGTGGGTGTGGGATCCTCCCGGCCAGGTGTGGGATATGATCTCCTGGTGTGCCTGTTTGCTCAAAGCGCAGTATTGGGGTGGGAGTTACCCGATTCTCCAGGTGTTGTGTGTCTCGGTTCCCCTGGCTAGGAAAAGGGATTCCCTTCCCCCTTGCGCTTCCCAGGTGAGGCAATGCCTCGCCCTGCTTCAGCTCTCGCTGGTCGGGCTGCAGCAGCTGACCAGTACCGATCGTCCGGCACTCCCCAGTGAGATGAACCCAGTACCTCAGTTGAAAATGCAGAAATCACCGGTCTTCTGTGTCGCTGGCGCTGGGAGTTGAAGACTGGAGCTGCTCCTATTCCGCGTTTTGCTCTTGATGCCCAGGCTGGAGTGCAATGGTGAAATCTTGGCTCACTGCAACCTCCGCCCCCTGGGTTCAAGTGATTCTCCTGCCTCAGCCACCTAAGTAGCTGGGATTACAGGCATGTGCCACCACACCCAGCTAATTTTGTAGTTTTAGGAGAGATGGGGTTTCTCCGTGTTGGTCAGGCTGGTCTCGAGCTACCAACCTCAGGTGATCTGCCCATCCCGACCTCCCAAAGTGCTGGGATTGCAGGCGTGAGCCACCGCGCCGGGCCTGAGACTTTATATATTTCAAATGTGCGTTTTTCAAAATGTGGAAAACTGGGGTAGTTAACCTAGGAAAGACCAGTTCATTTTCCAGAGGCTACCTCAAAAACACTTTTCTGAATCTTCTCTTACTTTTACGTATTTAAGGGTTATAGAACTTTGAACTTCTGTTATAATACTCATTAAATAGTAGTCATTTTTATTGAACTTTAAAAATTTTTTTTTTTTGAGACAGAGTCTTGCTCTATCCCCCTGGCTGGAGTGCAGAGGCATGATCTCAGCCCACTGCAACCTCCACCTCCCAGGTTCAAGACATTCTCATGCCTAAGCCTCCTGAGTAGCTGGAATTACAGGAGCCTACCACCATGCCCGGCTAATTTCATATTTTTAGTAGGTACGGGGTTTCACCATATTGGCCAGGCTGGTCGCGAACTCCTTACCTCAGGTAATCCACCTACTTGACCTCAGATAATCCACCTACTTCCCAAAGTGCTGGGATTACAGGCATGAGCCACCATGCCCAGCCTTTATTTTTTGAGAGTCTGACTCTGTCGCCCAGGCTGGAGTATAGTGGCACAATCTCAGCTAACTGCAACCTCCACCTCCCAAGTTCAAGTGATTCTCATGCCTCAGCCTCCTGAGTAGCTGGGATTACAGGCACACGCTCCCATGCCCAGCTAATTTTTTTTGTATTTTTAATAGAGATGGGGGTTTCACCATGTTGGCAAGGCTGGTCTTGAAATTCTGACTTCAGGTGATCTGCCCGCCTTGGCCTCCCAAAGTGTTGGGATTACAGGCATGAGCCACTGTGCCCAGCTTTTATTGGTAATATTAAAAGCAATTCACATTTACGGTTTGTTTGACATGTCCCAGGTCACTGTGCTAAATCTTTAACATATATTCTTATATTTAATCCTCACATAACCCTATGAGGTGTCAATACTGTTTCTGTGCCCTTGGGATGCATCATTGTACAAAACAAGTTCCACAAAGGCTACAGATCTCTAGATTCTGATATTAATATTTCTATACCATTCTGTTGTTAGTATTCTCTGGTTACTCTTGAAATTGAGCACCTTTTCATATGTTTTAGCCATTTAGTTTTGTTTGTGTGTTTTGTGAAATCACTGACTTTTAGTCTTGCCCATTTTCTATTTGGTTGCCTGTCTTTTTATTATTAATTTGGAGGAATCCTATATGTATATTTGAATATGTGCCATTAGCTATGTGTTGCAGATGACTCGTGTCATGTGTTTCAGATTCAAGCTGAGGTATTAAGAGCAGGTAGGATTTGGTTAGGCAAAGATGAGTGTTTCTAGTGAGATGAAAGAATAAACAAAATTGTAAGGGAAGAAGATATAATTCACATATGAAATAGTTGAATAGTTTGATTGGACTAAGACCAGAAAGCTCAAAATATATAACACCAGGGAAACCCTAGAAAATGACAAAAATATACCTCAGCAGAACATTTTCTTTAAATCAATAAATCTTCTGTTCAGGAATAACCTGTTTCAGGCAGACTAGACAACCTGAAAGGAACCCTAAAGATCGTTTGCCTCTCTGGTAGGTAGCTCTAGGCTTTCACTCCCCTGCCAGGAAATGAATCTTCTATTACTGAAATGGCCTTGATGTCATTGCCTGGTGAAAAGGTGTGACTTAAAGCTGGAACTGATGGGGAGAGAAGCCTAGAGGAAAGTCCTTCATCTTGTCCTCTGGCTCTAGATTTCTCAGAGTTTTTGCATATTAAAGTTAGATCACCTTCATGAGGCTGTTATGCCTAGACCGTTTATTCCCCGAAGAAGACCACCAGAGTCCAGAGTCAAAGCTAAGCAGCAAGGATCTTTATTACAGGTTCGAACCTGGAACTCTCCCTCGCTCGCGAAACGAGACGGGCAGGAGAGCTCCCCCACTGAGCTCCGAGCAGTGTTATATAGTCTAAGAAAAGTGGGCATAGAGTTATTATACAAATCAGATATATGATTGGCTAGTGTTTGAACAAGGCGATTTGGCTAACTATGATTGGTTCCCGCCATTTCTGATATTTCGGTTCAACCTTTGAGGCGGGAGAGCAGGTTTATGGCAGCAAGAGTTTATCTTACTTAAACACGTCTTGTGACCTTGCCTCAGAACTTACAAAATCTCTGGTATGTGCAAAACAAAATCTCTGGTACGTGCAGAAAAACAGGTGCTCACAGAACTTACGAAATCTCTGGTATGTGCAAAGATTAGAGAGCAGAACAAAGGTGTAGCAGGGGGCGGGTACACATCTATCTTTATGTCCTTTCAAGGCTGCCCTTGGTAACCTGATGTTTCTCATTATAAAGTCATTCCTTGAAGGTTGGGACTTTGATTTCCTATGACTCGGTGTATATTTCCTTACAGAACTTGAAGGCCAATGGCTGAATGGCTTTTTGGTTTTAGCCTCCCTTTAGTCTCAGCCTGCATCTTACTGTGTCTGCACCAGTGAAGAAGTATATTCATTCTGTTCCCTAGGGCGATTATGCTAGTGTTTTTAAAGTCTCTGCCGACTCTTCAGAATTTGCCTCTCAAATCCTTATCAGACAAAAATGTTCCTGTGGTTTCACTGCTTAATTTTGTATCCATTAGAATTTGTTTTGGCTCCAAGTGCCTAAAACCCCAAAATATAGTGGCTTAGGAAGATAGAACTTTTATTTTTATCCCATGTATTAATAAATAGAGGCAATTCAGGGGTGGGAAGGCAGCTCCATCTGGAACCAATGTCTTTTCATCTCATTGTTCTTCCTACTTTATCCAAGAGGGCTGCTCCAGCAATAATGTATGCATTCCAGCCAGCAGGAAGGAGAAATGGAAAAGGAGAAGGACATCTCCCTACCCCTCTGTAGGACTTCTCAGAAGTTGCATACACTACTCTGGTTATATCTTATGAGCCAATGCTTAGTTAGCATAGCCATACCTAAGTCTAAAGGAGGCTTGGAAAAATGTATCTAGCTAAAAACAGGAATTCCTGATCCTATTGAAAAAAAGAGAATAGATATTGAGGATTACCATTGATCTTTGCCACACAAATCTTTATTGTGACACTAATAGTTTCCTGAGATGTTTAAGGAGAAAAGCTCAGAATAATATGGGTATATAGCCAATTTAAAATAAATTCTCATCAGAATTAGCTTATATCTGACATTCTGAATTTTGGGCCCTTATTTTAAAATTTTTACACTGGTCTAGAAGGGTAGACATTAACTTTTGAATTTTTTATCATTTTTGTTAAGTTTGGAAGCTTGACTTCTTTCCTAAACATTGATGTAAGATTTCATGAAATTTTTAAATAGAGCAAATGCTGTTGAACATTGCAAATGTAAAATATGGAGGAGGAAATAGGTGCTTTTTATCTTTATAGAAGATAAATATATCAAACCCACTTCAAAATCATCTATAGAACAAATTTTAGCAATAGGTGATGTAAAAGCTCTCGGTTAGAATGGATTCAAATATATGGAAATTAAATGAAAATCTAGAATCATTTCAGTTCACTGAGAATTAGCTGATATAGTGAGCAGCAGATATAATCCCATAGACTGTGTATTTTTTAAAGTCCTGGTCTGCACAGTAGAGCTTAAAGAAAATGTAGTATTGTAACGTAATTATTCTCATTATTAAAAATGATTTACTTTTAAAACCCAGCATGTTACATCATAAGTAATACTCATTTTTTCTTCCATAGGTAAGAAGTCTGATAGCTGTAGGACTGGGTGTTGCGGCTCTTGCATTTGCAGGTAAGATAAAGAATATATACCAATAAATCGCAGGAGAAATATTTCCAAATAGTGTCTACAGTGATTCATTGAGTAGACCCTTAGTATTCTGAGGTTTTGGTTTTCAGACATAATACATTCTCACTCTTTCCACCATTTGTAGTTACTGAACATTTGTTATTGTAGCAAAATCTAGATAAACTTTATGGGGAAGAAAATTAGTGATACAAGAGCCCGGAAAACTAGCTCCAATAATAGTTTATCTTCCTAGCTTTTTTTTTCAGTTTGAGGTATAGTATACTATAAAAAGAAATTTTAATATTGTGCAATGTAAGTGGCATGGAGTTCCTTTATTCTCCCATATTTATTTTTTATTGCAGATAGGTTTATACATTTTAAGCTGTCAGTTCTTGCTCATGAGCATAGTTGTTCCGTATAGTTTATTAATTTGTCTCTCAACATATTGATATAATTACCTTGATAAATCCAGGAGAATTTTTTTCACTGCTAAAATTACCTTTTTGGAAAGAATAGTTCTGAAGATCTAAAGTAGATTTGCTGAGTCTATCATTAACTTACCATAGTTTTAAATTACATAGCTATTTTCTAAATATTAATTTGCGATTATGTCCTTATTGATAAAGATTTACTTTTTTGTTCTAGCATTTGTGTTTGTAAGTTCTATCGGTTTGATCTTGTTAACTGGATCTTTTAGGCAAAGCTGCATTCCATTGTAGCTATATGGAGTTTAGTAAGACTAATAGAAAAATGAGAAATAAGAGGCTCTTGTTTTGTATGGTATTTAATTTCTCATAATTATTTTTTAAAACCCCATTTTAATCTTTTATCTTGGAAGTGATGAAACACTTCAACAATCAGAACTTTGAAATCTCGATCAGTGGTTCAGATTCTCTTGGTGTTTTTGTCATCAGGGTCTTACGTCTCAGTTATATAACTCAATGAATTTCTGAGGTTTCATGAGAAGAATATCAGGTCTCAAACAGAATTCTGACAAACTTGCCCCTAAACATAAAGGAATTTTAGTATTAATTAGAGTAGGCATAGTTATGAATTCAAATGTAAGATTTTGATTTGAAATTAGATAAAGATATATTTTTCCAGTATCATCTTTGTAAAATGACAAGAATTGGTGTGTGTATTCTGTATAGACCACACTATTCCCAACCTCATATTACTGACTAGAATATTATATTAAATAACAGCAAGATCTCTTCCAGAGCCAAATACAACCAAATAGTAGAATTTAGGAGAAAGTACACTTAGATTTGTTAGCACTAGGTCTTCTAGTTAGAGTAAACCTCCAGATGTCGCTTCTTGAAGCATTCAAATGCTTTTTAACTGAAATTAGAAGTCAATCACTGTGGTTTTGAAGAATTTTGAGGTAATATAAAAGCTACATTTCATACTATTATAAAATCAAATGGAAGATGACATCTATGTGATAAGAGATACAGACAAGTTAGGGAATCAGCCTCATTTAATTTCACTTTATTTAA
Source organism: Papio anubis (assembly GCF_008728515.1). Classification (NCBI taxonomy): domain Eukaryota; kingdom Metazoa; phylum Chordata; class Mammalia; order Primates; family Cercopithecidae; genus Papio; species Papio anubis. Next base: position 21,577,367 of record NC_044990.1, read on the forward strand.
TGTTCTCCTTTATCTCAAGAGCTTTTTATCTTCACATTTTCCCATTTCTGGCATCCTGTCTTTCACTGTAACATGTTTGCACAGAAATAACATTATACATAGGCAGGTAAATTTTTCTAAAAGGCCTAGGTAGTTGAATTTTTGCAGTAGAACTCTTGATTTGCAAATAGACGTACGGTTAGAAGTTGAATTAAAGCATGTAGTGTCATATACTGATTTTCTAGCAAGACTATTGGAGAAAGAGATACTGGTAGAAGACACAATCTGATTGGGGTACAAAAGATAAATTAGCTAAATAATATTTTACTCTTATTTGATGCCCTGAAAATAATTTAGAACCTGTTTTACTATTGACTTTTAGTTGTTAAAACTCAGGGGAGTTTTGATTATTAAGATTCCTAACTAAGGAAAGAACTAAAAATAAGTTTTTGGAGAGTAGCTATCCTCAGTGAGACAAAATTGATAATCAACATCTTTGGTAAATATTTCATATGTAATTGCTTTTTTACTTTAGAGATAATTCCATTAAAACCATTTCTGTGCAGTATAGATCATAATTTGATTTGTTTTCTATATATTTCAAAGTGATTATCATAAAAAGCAATACAGTTAATCATTTTAGTATTTTAAGTATCTTTTATACATAATAGGACTTTACAGTTTGTTGTAGAAAGAATACTAGGATGTTATTTTTTGTGACATATACCATAATATAAATGTAAGATATTATACATAAACATTGAAAATTTCTAGTTTTATGATCATAAACCAGAACTTGATAAATTTAACGGCTATGATAATGGTATTAACATGAAATTCTGCCCTCCAATAAATTAAAAATATGAAAAAAATTGACCATCTTTCTGGTAAGTTTTGAAATACTTATTGAAATGACGTATGTAAACTATCAATAAATACTGTGGCAAGCACTTTGAAGGTGTTGATTGATTTTGATTATAGAAAATATGTTTGCTTTTATTCCTTTTACTATTTAGGTCGCCATGCATTTCGGATCTGGAAACCTCTAGAACAAGTTATCACGAAAACTGCAAAGAAGATTTCAACTCCTGTAAGTTAAATGTGGCTTTAGTTAGAAAACTCATTTTGATTTTTGTTCGTGTGACATATTTGAGTTAACTTAGAAAATGGTCTTGGATTTTCCAATGTTTGTAGAAGTTTATTTCCTTCACTATATCATTGGTGAGTTTGTCTAATTTACTGGCTCAGTTTCTTTTAATTTCTTGGTCACATTATTTTTATATCTAACTTTATTCCTGGTTTTGACATCTAATTATTATAATCTGTTTGGTAGTATTACATCAACTTTGATGTAACTTGTTTTCCCCATTTAGTTACTGTTCATTTATTCAATAAACATTTATTGAGTCCCCATCCCTGTGCCAGCAGCTTGGAATAGCTGATGAACAAAGAAGACATGGTTCTTGTCCTAATGAATCTTACCCAAGAGTTGATGCCATCTTGAAATTTGAAACTAGTCCCTTTACAACATCATGCTTGGCCATCTCAAACATAAAACTATGAGATTCCAACCGTGAAATCCTGTAGAACTTATTATACATTTTTGCACTAGCATCATAGCTACTCTGGGGAGCTGAACATAAGTGAAAAAATGAATGACAGTATGTATCCGTAAAAGCAACAGTATGGATTGTAGTTTGCAACCACTGAAGACATTATAAAGAAAAGTCACTGAGGCCCTGCAGTGTAAATGTTGGCTTCAGGGAAGAAGCAGATCTGGGATAGATCAACTTGGTTGAGATCTGAGACTCTCAAATTGCTGCAAACCAAGTTGATCATCAGCTATTCTAAGTTCCTGGCACAGGGATGAGGACTCACTAAATGTTTCTTAAACAAATGAATACTAATTAAACAGGGAAAGTAAGTTATGTCAAAGTTGATATAATACTACTAAATGTGAAACTACTAAACTACCTATTTTATATATGTTTTTTCAATAAATATTTCAAAACTTACCAGAAAGACTCGTTTTTTCCAAATTTATAATTTATTGGAGGACAGAATGTCATGTTAATACCATTATCACAACTATTAAATTTATCAAGTTCTAGTTCATGATCATAAAACTAGAAATTTTCAATGTTTATGTATAGCATCTTACATTTATATTGTGGTATAGGTCACAAAAAATGAATTGTTTCTTTTAGCAAAGGCGTTACAGGCTTGTGAGGCTTAGTTAGCCATGAACAATGACAGCACCAAAGGATGACATACTGACAAATAATTAAACTTAGATTCAAAAAAACAGCAAGTGATTTTACTGTCCTATAAATGCATGTCTGTGATTAGAGGGGAACATAGGTGTATTTTCTGTTTTCCTATTTTTATTTTATTCAGCTAAAATATTGGTAGGTATTCAGTCAGTATTCTTTGAGCACCTACTACTTACTACATTATCATAGACAGTGGGATATAGTTATGGACCAAAGACATTGCCCTAGGAGCTTACATGTTAGTGGAGAGACACAGTTAAAAAAAAAAAAAAAAATGAAGTAAGATACATAATACCTAGAAGTGTTGAGTGCTTTTGAGAAAACCAAATCAGGGTAAGAGGCTAAAGAGTAACAGTAGTGAGGAATCTTTACGTTAGATAGGCCAGGTAAGGTTTCTCCAAGAAGATAAGGGAGCAGGCCATACGAGCCTCTGGTATGAGAGCTTCCTGGGTGGTCGGATCACTGCGAAGGTCCTGAGGTGCAAATGAGCCTAGCAGCAAGAGTATCTCCAAAGGAGTGTTTGAAGGAAATAGTGGTAGCTTGGGCCCAGATGCCTTAAGACCTAATAGACAATGAAAAAAAAACTTCAAATTTTACCTTAAGCATGATAGAAAGCCCTTGGAAGGGTTTGAGCACGGAGGCAATGTGATTTGCATTGTAGGTTATTACTCTGCTTGCTACCTAGAGTCAGAGTAGAAGCTGTGAAACCAGTAAGCGGGTATTGAGATAGTCCAGGTGATAGATGATGATGGCTTGAAATAGAGTAGTAGCAATGGACACAGTAACATAGTTCTTTAAATGAATTCTATTTATATCTTTCCATATGTTTATAAATAATAAATGGAGAGAATTTCAGAAATTGTTTCTTTTCTGTTATGGTGATCTTCAGTACACCGTAAACAGAAAATTACCAAGCTTTGCAGAACTACATTATTTAACACTGTAAAGGAAGAGAGAGCAAGAAAATGAGAAAATCTTCAGTACTTGGTAGAGGCTCACACATAAGGCAGGGTAATTCAGGAGATTATAAGGGATACGCTCATGTAAACTCTTTCTTCAGTGGCTCACATGACCTGCTCCCTCATCTTCTCAGAGGAATCTTATTTGTCCTATTTAATATAAAGAGTCTGAGCCTGGTACCTGCATTTCCTAAAGGGAAATGATGTGTACCCCCCTTTCCCTCCTTGTGGGCCTCAAGGTAAGAAACCTAGCTTTCAATAAATCTGGCTTCTTTTTCACAAAGTGCTACTCTTAGAGTTTGCAGTAAAACATCTTAGAATATCTTTATCTTCATCATAATCATTATTATATTTTTACCTCAGTAAAGATGCAAGTATTTTTAAACAATTTAAAAAATAGTAATCATTCCAGGGAAACTGAGAAATGAAGTATGTGCATACTTTCTTTTGGTACTAATGAATCCCAATGTTACACCTCATAAACACAGTATATATAGTGTTTTGATTTTGTAAATATTATTAATTATTGAACCAAATAGGGTTACTAAAAAGACAGGAACTGTAATTGTGTGTCACTAAGTCTCTGTCATTCAAAGGAGATTGTCCAGGGCTCAAGTTTCGATGGGGGTCTCTTTTCATTGTTTTTTTAAACTTTCTTTTTTTTTCTCTAAGCTTTAACATGTTGTTTTTCAATCTTATCTTTCTCTTTTTCATACTTTTTTTTCATTTTGCTGAAATAGTACGTAGAATAAGTTTTTTATATGGAACACATGGATGATAAATGTTTTTTCTGCTTTGTTAAACAGTTTGTTTCTTTTGTTCTCACTGTTAATTATCAGCTGCTAGCTCCTTGAAATTTGGTGGAGCCAACATGAGAGAAGTATAGAAATCTGCTGAGACTAAGCCTCAGTGCCTGCACTCCTGCATTCCTGCATACTCACAGCTAGATTTTTTGGTGGTCTTATTATTCTTATTCCATTGTAGACAACCTGTTGTTTTGGTTTTTGTTGTTTGGGTTTTGGGTTTTAGGTTTTGGTAGTGGTGGCTTTTTTTTGGCTCTGAAAGTTTGTAGGATTTTCTCTTTCTTACTGATCTGGAATTTCACAAGAATTCTTAGCCCTAACTTATTTGAAAATGGTCTTTAGTTCTGTAAGATTTTCTTACATTTTTTTCTTTTGTTATTTCTTCCTTTCATTGTCTCTCGGATTCTCGGCTTCTGGAACTCCGAACAGAAAGATGTTGGACCTGATAAAAAGATGTCTATCCTGGATATCTCTTACCAATTTATCTCTTATTTTCCATCTCCTTATCTTTCTTTGCTCTTCATTCTACAGTGTTTTCACAGCTTATTTTCCAGATCACCAGGTTGGCCTTTAGCAATATCCATTCTGTTATTCAGTCTATCCACTGAATTCTTAACATCGGTAAAAATTTTTTTTTTTTTTGAGACAGGACCCGGTCTGTAGTGCACAATCTCAGCCCACTGCAACTTCTGCCTCCCGAGTTCAGGTGATTTTCCTACCTCAGCTTCCCAAGTAGTTGGGATTACAGGCACTCGCCACTACGCCCAGCTAACTTTTGTATTTTTAGTGGAGACGGAGTTTCACCATGTTGGCCAGGCTGGTCTCGAGCTTCTGACCTTAAGTGATCCACCCACCTCAACCTCCCAAATTGCTGGGATTATAGGCGTGAGCCACTGCACTCGGCCAACATTAGTAATTTTCTAACTTCCAAGAATTCTTTCTTCTTTCTAGCAAACCATTTTTTAATTAATGTGGTATCCTTTTGAATATTTCTAAAGCCATTCATTAGAATTTGGCCAAATTCTCTTCTGCTTCCCAATTTATCTCCTTTTCCTAAAGCCAGTTGTTAGGTGTTCATATTGGTTCTTTTTTTCCCCTCCATGATATTGGATTTGCTCAAATGTCCAGTGATCGTTGGTTGTTGATTTATATTTATGATGACTAAATTGACTAATAGAAGTAATGTTCTTAACTTTTCTTCAGCAGTTTGGTACGGTTGCCTCAACAACTTAATGGAATGAGCGTGTTGACCGTGGGCTGTAAATAACGTAGGTGGGTTTGTTAACAGGCATGTCTTTCAGAGCAGGGAGACTAGAGGCAGGTACCTGGAGAGTGCAGGAGAGGTTGAGCACTGTGTGCATTTTACTGCTTGGCATAGCTTCTCACCTCCCTACACTTCTGGGTCTGAAATGGGATCTGCTGGTATGCCTCTGGTTCGTTTAGTACCTACCACCCAGAATAAGATGCATATCAGAGAAAGAGGCATGTGGTTCTCTTTCTCAGCCTAAGGGCAAAAGTGACAGGTGCCTGGCCTCTTAGGCTCTATATTAGTAAAGTAGGAATGATCTGTTTATATTGTTCTGGTTTAATAAGTTACGCTGATTTTTTATTGTTGTTGTTGACTCTGAATTTAGTGTTCTTGTTTTCTGAAAAGGGTTTCTTCTTTTCTCTGGTGTTTGAGGCTGCTGGGATTTTTCTGTACGTGCAAATTTTACCTAGGATTTCTTTAAACTTTCTGGTTTGCTGTTTATCCCATTTCTTGTTTTCCAGGCCTATTAAGGGTGTTTTAAAATGTACACTGTCTTTTCTCATTTCAAAGGCACTTTGGAAAGCAAAATACCTTAATGATTCAGTCTGCTCTTTTGAACCAGTGCCCTTTTGCTTGACTTTTTTATTAATGTATTAATGTATATTATTGACTCAGCCAATGTCTAATTACCCTTAAATTTTTTTCTGGGGGAGAAAACCCATCCTTCATCTTTGTTTTTGAGGCTTTTAATTTTCTGTTTGTGAATCTGTCCTTTTATTTGAATATTATTTTCTAAATTGCATTTATTTTGTTTTATGGTCAAGTGAAATTTATGGAAAAATCTAATTAAAATCATCCTTCGTTAGCTTTATATATCAAATAGATTATTGTATGTAATAAAGTTTATAGCTTATGATAAATGTATTCTTTTAAAACTGTGGGATGATCCAGTTCTTCTCTAGTTGCCTGGAGGACTTTTGTGTTTCAAGCTATTGAATGAATGAATTAGCTAATGAAGACTTTGGTTTAACTTAGTAAAGGAGACACAAAATAATCTAACATGGCACTATGGCATTTAGTGCTAATTTGAGAAGGAAAATGGTTTTGATTTTTGTTGTTTATATATACAATAGTTTATGAATGGGATAGTACAAAATAATCATTTGTAAGGTCCAGGATGTGTTTCTGTTTTTAGAAAAAAGGACGATTGACTCCGTCTATTTGATGGTATACTTGTTCCTTATAGTCATCTCATTTTTTGGATCTAAACATTTTCTTTGACCTACCACAGTGTTGTCAGAAAATGGTTCTGCAGTGGCTCATATCTGTAAGTCCTAATATAATGCAATATGGGTATATTCTTTTCAAGCTTAAAAGGACCTTTCAGTTTTATTAGTGGAGAGGAGTATAGAGTTACAATTTTGTACTTGCTCATGCATAGATATTAATTCAGACATAACAATAGATTAAAATACTGTGATAACAGTTTTGTTCTATTTAAAGTTATATATTATAAGGCCTAAAATTTCTAGAAGTTTAAGAAGCATGATTTTCTCTGAAGAAATGTGTAAATACAGTTGACCCGTGAACAACCTGGGTTTGAACTGCACAGGTCCACTTAATCATGATTTTAACAAATAAACTCAATGAGCCCTCCACGTCTGCAATGAAATGTAGATCAAAAATGTAGTATTCATGGGATGTAAGACCCACCTACACTGAGGCCATGTTTTTGTATCTGTGGTTTCTATAGGGCTGACCGTGGTGCCTGAGTATGTGCAGATTTTAGTATGAGTGGTCCTGGAACCAGTCACCCACAGATACTGAGGGCTGAATGTATTTTAGTAGTGAGTAACATAGCAATTTTTTGTTTTCTCTTTGTATACTTTTCTGCACACAGCCCTAAATGTTAAGTCTCTGTTCTTAAAATGGTCTAGTTCTTTTGGAAGGGTTGTGTTGATTATATGTATATACAGATTGACTTACTCGTAATAAAATCAGTGTTCATATGAACTTCTTCCTGCCACTAGATTTTAGGTAGCCTTTTCTGAAACTCTATGTCTACCTGGGCAAAACTGAAAGTGAAAAAATTACTCAGATACCAATACCTGCTTTTAAGGTTAATGAGCTTTGTGACTATAGTGGGAATGACAGTTAATGAAACATGATAAATTTATCTTTTTTATTATGCTGGCTCCAAATTTTAGAGCTCCCCAAGGTAAATAAAGACTCATTGAAATATTTTTTTCCTGAATAATTACTCTATGTATTAGTTCAGGCATGATTTAAAAACAAAAGTAAGAACAAATATTTGGTGATACTTCTATTTTGTTATGACTAAATCAACTAATTACCTTTAATTTAGGGAGTAAGGTATGCATCGAGTTCAAATTTTGGTTTCCTGAAAGAAACCTTAAAACCAGCCCCTATTCCTCTAAGTCCCTCGTTTTTTGAGACAGTCTGTCTCCATTGCCCAGGCTGGAGTGCAGTGGTGCACTCACAACTCACTGCCCTCCCAGGTTCAAGCGATTCTCCTGCCTCAGCCTCCAGAATAGCTGGGATTACAGGCGTGCACCACCACACCCAGCTAATTTTTGTATCTTTAGTAGAGGCGAAGTTGGCCAGGCTGGTCTCTAACTCCTGACCTGAGGTGGTCCGCCCACCTCAGCCTCCCAAAGTGCTGGGATTACAGGCGTGAGGCACCACAGTTGGCCGCCTTACTTCTTTCCATTTGTATCTGTATCTATATTTCTCTCTATATCTCTCTTTATATATGTACATACTCTCTGTGTATGTTTAGAAAGATATAAAATTTGTTCAGGTTAGTATGTGTACTTAACCCAATTTGGTATCCTTCCTCTCCTCAAAACTTGTGTCAGGGGTGGGGGACTATTTGTCTTTTTACTGATTATAAATTACTTGAAACTTGGATAATACATTATATTCTCACAGTATTGATTCATTGATAGATTAGCATCTGTGTGATGAAGGACAGACCTTGATTCTCATTTGAAAAGTGCCTGGTACACAGCAGTTGCTGAAGTGTTTATTGAATGAATTAATTGCCAGGAATTATTTATTACCAAGTAGAAATTTATAACAAGCTGTTCAAAGAGTATAGCTTATATAAATGACCAGATCTGACTCCCTACAACCCATTTTTAAAGCTCTAGTCATTTCCTTGGTTTCTTTTAGTAGGCTTCTTTTTCTTTAATTGTATAAATAGCACGTGCTCATTGTTGAAAATTTAGAAGTTGAAAAAAAGAAAAAAAATTATAATCCCACCAGCTAAAAAAACTTTAAAGTTATTTATATGCTTTCAGATTTTATTTCATGTAAGCATACCTATTTTTCCCTACTTTGTAAGGAAATGATTTCATGCTTAGAAACACATATGCCTGTAATCATATATGTGTATGTGTCCTCCTAAAAGCTGAGTTTGTACATCCTGTTTCTCTGTTTAGCGCTACTGAAAATAGTGTCTTTACTTGCTGTCTCCATTCCTCTCTTCCCATTCTGTCTTAAACACACTAATCGTACGCTCACCTCACTGTCTGCAGCTCTTCTCAGTTTTTGATGTCCTCTTTGCTAAATCCAGAAGTCAGTTCTTGGCTCTCGTTTTTCCTTACCTATCAGAAACTTTGAAACCATTTTTAGTTTCCTCACTCTTGACTTGTAGTTATTTTCCTCCTTTACTGCTAGGCCTTCTCAGCCTCCTTTACTGATTCCTCTCCGTTTCTGTATCACTAAGTGTAGCAGTCTTTAGGGAACACTCCTTGGACTTCTAATTTTTAAACCATCTCATTCAGTCTCATGGCTTTAAATGCTGTCTGTCCACTAATGACTCACAAATGTTAAGTCTGATGTTAAGTCACACATTCTCCACTTGGATATTTAAGACATTTCAAACTTAATATATCCGAAATCATTCTCCTCATGTCTGTTATTCACAACAAATAAACAGCTGCTCCTTTCCTAAGTCATTAAATGACAGTTTGACAGTTTAGGCCAGAAACCTTGAAGTCATTTGCACAGCTTGGGTTTTCTTGAAAGCAGAGTGAGATAAAGATTAGCAAGCTATACCTTTATTAAAGAGTGCTCTTAGCATAAACAACTCCAGAAAGAAAGGGAAGGATAAGCTAGGCTTCAGTGCAGTCCTACCAAAAGCCTCAAGCCAATCTCACAATAACCTCTAAGGAAGGATGACCATTGTAGTTATCCCAAGTTGGGGCGAGGGGTCATAGGATTAAATGACATTACCCAGGAAGTGAGTATATATAAGAAGTCCAAGGACTGAACCCTAGAGAACTACAGTGTTTCTATCCCATGTCAACCAGTCAGTAGATACAGGCTGCCCTGCAAAGTGGGATGAGCTTGACTTCCTTTAGGCAAGGCAATTCCTAAAGTGTCTGACAGCTGGGAGCTATCAGCCAGCCACAGCCCCAGTGTCTGGGGAGTAAGTCCTTCACTCCTGATGGGGGATCTGGTGAACACATAACAGTGTCCTCAACATCATTCTTAATTTTTCTTTTACTCATCTCCCAAATTCAATCCATCAAGCAAATGTTAGTTCTGTTTTCAATATGCATCCAGAATCTAACCGTTTTTATCACCTGCTCTGCTACCACCTTAGTTCATACCATCATCATATATTGTCTGGATTATTGTTATGTTTTCTGAACTGGTCTGCTGCTTGCACCTTTCTATTGTTTACATGGCAGTTAGATTAAATCGAAGTTAGATTGTTACTCCAGTGCTCTGGCTTCTCCCACTTAAAATTCTAAATTCCTTCCATTGTTTACAAGGCCCTCCACAATCTGGTTCCCATTACATCTTGAATCCTCCTCTTCTCCTTGTTCACACCTCTCCAGGAGCATTGAAACCTTTCAGTCCAGCTTCCCAGTCTCTCTTGGCTTGCCTGTCTGCTAGTGTGACATACTCCCCACTTCATCAGTTCCTCCCCATTCTCTGTTGGCTAGTGTAAAAGGCTAAACAATGTCTGCCATATCAACATTAAATGACTTGATCAAGGTTATCCAATGAGAAAAGTACTACAGAGCTTAGAAAAAGTTCAAGCATTTTGCTTCTACCAATCTCTTTTGTTCTTCCTGTTATATCTTGGTGTAGAAAAATTAATCTGTTTTAAAGTGAAAAAAAGTTAACATTTTTTAAGACTTCCTATTGGTCAAAATTTCTTGAGAAGTTTCATTGTTTGGTGCTTCCCCCCTGCCCATAATTTTGAGTTGACTTCTAGTAAAATGCATTACTCTCACTGCAGCTACACGATGAGATTAAGGTCATGCCACCTCATATGTGTAACTAATGATTTCTTGCTCTTTCTTTCCTATACAGAGCTTTTCATTCTACTATAAAGGAGGATTTGAACAGAAAATGAGTAGGCGAGAAGCTGGTCTTATTTTAGGTGTAAGGTAGGTGTGCAGCATAAGTATTGTTTTGTTCTGTGACCAAGCTTATCTTTAAAAAAGAGAAAACGTTACAATAAGGTTATACTTAATATTTAAAATTAAGAGTAGGCAGCAGAGGAAAAAATACCAAATTTTTACATTTTAAAGCCTCAAATCTAAAAGTATCCCACTCCCCTAAAAAAACAAAACAAAACAAAAAAACAGGCAAAGTTGTGAAGTTCCTTTATTCTTTAACAAGGATCTATAATTGAATACTAATGTTTCAGTTAATCAAAATATCCCTTTTTGTGACATTCTCTCTGGACTCAGTTTTATAATTTGATATGTATCATTTTTAAAAATTATAATGCAGGATATGTTTCATAGTTCTTTTCTGCTTCTGTATTGTGACATCAAGCATATTTATTGTACTTGTTTCACCTTAGTATCCTTTTATTGTCTAACTTTGGACAATATGAGAGAAAATTAATGATATATGATTGCTGTGTGATATCATTTAACATTTAATGTTAAGAATATTTTCCCCTACGATATTCATTTGTTTACCATATATTCCCTTAGAGCCTACTCTCAAGTTTTTGTGGGAATTGGTTACAGTATGTCAGGTACAACAAATCTTCTGATGATATAATCAACACAATTAAGCAAATTAGATAATAAAGTCCTATATTGACAAAACATTTTTGATATCTTGTAAATTTTTTAAAATTTAAAGATTTTTTTAAAAAGCCAAAACATTTTATATTTTTTATGACGAAGCAGAAAAAACGAAAGAGTTGGGAGGAGGAACCCAGTTTAGCTTGGTGCTTTATTTAAGAGATCTCATCTAAGAAGAGATGAGATCTCTCCTTATCAGACAATAGAAAATAGAAAATCATTTTAAACATGAAAGTCAGATTAGGAAGTTAGCTATACTGCCAACTATTTCTTGCTTAGTATCATTCAGAATGGCATCGTTATTTTTCCTGAACTTTTATTGGCCTCCCAAAATACCCTGTTAATGATCTTGAAATCTGAGTATGAAACACATTATAAAACCAAGTACAAAGGTTTTTGAGGATATCCTTTAATATTATGCAGGGCACTTATGTTGTTAGGACAGACAGGAATTGCCTATATTTTTACACTCTCTTAAGATATGTTTATAAAGTTTTATCCCATAGAACTGAAAGCTATATAAAATTCACTTGGAAGATTCAGTGATTAGGACCACGGACTCTGGTGATATCAAGTAGATCTGGGTGCAAATACCAGTTTACCACCTGCTAAATGGGTGACCCCAGTTTCATCATCTGAAAAATAGAGATAATAGGTTAGTTTTAACTACATGAGGTTGCCGTGAAGATTAAATTATATAATATATGTGAACTTCTTTTTTTGGAAGTTTGTTTTTTTCTTTTTAAACTTTTAGGTTCAGGGTTACATGTGCAGGTTTATTATAAAGATAAACTCATGTCACGGGTTTGTTGTATAGATTATTTTGTCACCCAAGTACTAAGCCTAGTACCCAATAGTTACTTTTTCTGCTCCTCTCTCACCTCCCACCCTCCACCCTCAGGTAAGCCTCCGTGTCTGTTTTTCCCCTCTTACTATTTAGCTCCCACATATAAGTGAGAACATGTGATATTTGGTTTTCTGTGTCTGCATTAGTTTGCTGAGGATAATGGCCTCCAGTTCACCCATGTTCCTGCAGAGCCCATGATCTCATTATTTGTTGTGGCTGCATAGTATTCCGTGGTTTATATGTACCACATTTTCTTTATCCTGTCTACCACTGATGGGCATTTAGGTTGATTCCTTATCTTTGCTATTGTAAATAGTGCCACAGTGAACATGTGTCTGCAACACATGGTACTTACTAACTACTCAATAAATGTCAGCCAAGCAAAGCAGATTCTTCCCCGGATTCTGTCGCTTAGGCATTGCCCTGTATGATCTTGGTCAAGCATTTTTGTTTTGTTTTGTTTTTAGCTTTTCTATACTTTGACTTCTTCATTTTTGAATTGAGATTAATAATATTCTGCCTTGTTGGAACAATATAAGAATGATATGATGATACCTTTGTATATAATACCTACCAAATATCAGGTGCTGAAAAAAATTTGGCTCCTGTTTCTTTCTATGTCTGTCACGAATGCAGAAGCTAGACATTTGCCCTAACACATTAAGTGGAAAGGTAAATAAAACTTATCTGCTTTCATCTAGCCCTTTCTTTTCAGTCAGGCAGTGTTGATTACGACAAGATGATTTAAGATGCGAGTATATTGCTATGGTTCCATTTTCTGTGATCCTTGATTCTCAGCTAAGTAGACTCTGTAACAGGCAGGTGAAGGTGAAACGGAGCTGATCCTTTGGGTAACCTATTTGCAAAATGCTCTGTGTGTACTAGATGATTCTGTACATTCTGACATATTACATATAATGAGAATTGTTTATTGAAATGCATATTTGAGTCTTTGCCTTATGTTTTTCCTTGCAAGAGAGTAGTGTCCTGTACTATAACTGATGTCTATAACAAAAAGCCTGAATTATTTTACAAAGCTGCCCAGGAAAATTGTTTTTCCACCTGGTATAGTAAGTCCTCACTTAATATTACCCATGGGTTCTTGTAAACTGTGACTTTAAACAAAATGACTATAATGAAACCAATTTTTTTTTTCATCAATGTTATAAAGAAAGGATGTTGAAGGAAATGACATTATTCAGGGACCTGCCATACATTATTTTGCTTAAAATCACAGTTTTTAAGAACCTATCAACAACATTGTATATTGTCTGAAATGATGCACATTTATGTTTTGTTTTTTTTCCAAGACGGAGTCTTGCTCTGTCGCCCAGGCTGGGGTGCAGTGGCACGATGTCCACTCACTGCAAGCTCCGTCTCCCGGGTTCACGCCATTCTCCTACCTCAGCCTCCCAAGTAGCTGGGACTACAGGCGCACGCCACTGCTGCTAATTTTTTGTATTTTTAGTAGAGACAGGGTTTCATATTAGCAGGATGGTCTCCATTTCCTGACCTTGTGATCCACCCGCCTCGGCCTCCCAAAGTGCTGGGATTACAGGCGTAAGCCACCACGCCCAGCGCATTTATGATTTCTAAGCTTTCTAAAAACTTTTGTGGAACTCTGTTTGTATAAACTATATTAGTCCATTCTCACACTGCTATGAAGAAATACCCAAGACTGGGTAATTTATAAGGAAAAAGAGGTTTAATGGACTCATAGTTCCACATAGCTGGGGAGGCCTCAGTTATGGCAGAAGGCAAGGAGGAGCAAAGGCACATCTTACATAGTGGCAGCAGGCAAGAGAGCGTGTGCAGGGGAATTGCCCTTTATAAAATCATCAGATCTCGTGCGACTTAGTCACTATCACGAGAACAGCACAGGAAAAACCAGCCGCCGCCATTCGGTTACCTCCCACCAGTTCCCCTCCCATGACATGCAGGGATTATCGGAGTTATAATTCAAGATGAGATTTGGGTGGAGACAGAGCCAAACCATATCACTATATGTTACTCAAAAGCTCAGTAGTGAAGAAAAAAAGACGAAACCAAAACTGCTCCATTTGCCACAAGGTCCAAGAACACCACTCCACATATCCCCACTGCCAGCCAGGTGCATTCTAGGGAGCCGTTTGAAATCTCTGGTCTGGGTAACATCATATTTAAAGTTAAATTTTCAGCTTCATAATGAAGTTGTGTATACTGGAGGTATATCATCATAGCTACATTTAATTTTTATACTAAACTTAAAAACTAGGCCTCTCTCATGTTGTTTAATCTTTACAACAACAAGCATGTATTAATATTAAAATGTATTAAGGTCCAAGAGACTTAATATAATAATAACTAAAAGGAAATAAACACTGCCAGCAAAGCAGAATAGGTCTCATTTCCAGAGCTCACCATTAGGAGTCTGATCATTATTATCTTAAAGGCATAGTGTTTTGAATGCCATACTTATGCATATGAACTTTCCTTCCTTGTGTTTACTTTAGTTCAGTGGTTGGTGTACCTCAGTATGCATAATACTTTATGGAATTTTGTGTACAAAACCATGTGGACTGATTTTCATAGCGTTGTACTTGATTATCAAGGAAATTTGACAGAGACATATATGTGTGTATGTGTGTGTTGTGTATATGAAATTTTGGTTTTACTGAACTTTGATCTTCGTTATTTAGAGGGCTACCTGGTAATGAGCTTTATGAAATAAGGTTTTTAAAGCTCCCCCTTTTTTACTTTAAAATTATTTGCATAGTAATTCTTTATAATATTAGTATTTACTAATATGGAGTATTTGTTCTTTTAAGGAGTTTACCTTTTATAGTCATTTTTGGAGGGTGATGTAAAATGCATTAATAAGCACCTGCATTATATGCAATCCTAAGTTCTGTTTTAAGAAACAAATCATAGCTTCAGCCCTAAAGTTATTTAGAATCTACCTAACATGACATGCCAAATACATACAGAACAGCTAGAAAACATGAGTAATAAAGGCAAGACGTGCTACAGAGCACCTGTGTAGCAAAAAAAAAAAGGAGGTGATAAATGTAGATGAGCCACAGAACTCGAAATCATTGAACTGTAATATTTCAATGTAATATGTTTTTTATTTCTTAATAGACAGTTAAACAGTATAGTGTTCATACATCTGGTATGATGTTTAACAGTTACTTTCTCAAAATTTAGTAGTCTTTTAACCAGACAATGTTTAATTGTCTATCTGGGAGATACCCACAAGCCAAAAAGTAAGTTTAGAATGCTGCCTGAAAGATGTAGGTAAACAGCCAAAAGGAATACTCTTAAGTCCTTCTAGGAAAATATTTAATTCATTTTACTCATGGAAGACTATGTTATGTGCTTACTCAGCAATTCATAGTGCATTTTAATGTGCTTGGTGATCTGTCACTTACCCACGGATTAGAGGTAGCAAGTAACTAGCAAGGAACTTCCAAAGACTAGAACAATAGCAGAATCAAGGATTGACCAGTGATAGCGTGGGGGAGGCACTGTTCAAAATGGAACTTAAACGAATAACATTCTAGGTCTATTTAGTAGGAGGACAAGCAAACATCTGCAGACCTTGAGAGTTTAATCGGTGGTAGTGACAATGCTGCAAGCCATCCAAGAAATGTGAAATTAGGTTATTCACACTTTATTTTCCAAACACAGGAGATATCTAATACATTCTCATAAGCATCCTTTATTTTCATGTGTGCTAGGTTATGTTAATCTTTTTACTTATATTATCTAATTTATCTTTAAAATAAACCTGGGAGGTAGTAGGTTTTATTACATGTATGCTACATGTGAGAAAATTGCAACTGAGTTTAAGCAAGACAAACTTTCACAGCTAATAAATAGTAGAATCTGTACATGCTTTTAACTATTATGTTGTGGTTCATCCATGCAAATTAAATTATTTTGAGCTTTACAATAATTGCCTGGTGCTTTAAGTCAACTATTATTATCCCCCATTTGAGACTCAGAAAAGTTAAGTAGCTTAAACAAGATAGTATAGCTATTAAGTAGCAGTAGTAGGATTTTGTTGTTGTTAGTGTTAATTTTTTTTCCTTGCCTAGAAAATGTACTAATGAGCAACATTTCCAATACTGGATAAATTGGGTTCTACCCAGATAATTTTAGGATTATTTAATTATCTACTTTAATTTTTGTGTACTGCATAGGCTTTAACAGCCAAGCTTTTCCCATGGGTTTTTTTTCCCACAAAGCTAAACAACTATGAGATATAAAGAGTTTTGAGATCCTTTGTAAAGATAAAAGATAACTATAATGAAGCACTTGCTACATTCCAGGTACTGTTTTAACACTTCGTAGGCATTAACTCATTTAATCCTTGTAGTTGCTCTAGCCCTGTTTTACAGTGAGGAAACTGAAGCACCAGGAGGATAAAAATTTGATCAAGTTTACCCAATCTTGAATATCAATGCTGGGATTAAAATCCAGCAGTGGGCCAGGCATGGTGGCTCACACCTTTAATCTAGCACTTTGGGAGGCCGAGTTGCGCAGATCACGAGGTCAGGAGTTCGAGACTAGCTTGGACAACATGATGAAACCCCATCTCTACTAAAATACAAAAATTAGCCGGGTGGAGTGGTGCGCATCTGTAATCTCAGCTACTCGGGAGGCTGAGGCAGGAGAATTGCTTGAACCCGGGAGGCGGAGGTTGCAGTGAGCTGAGATCATGCAACTGCACTCCAGCCTGGGTGACAGAGCAAGACTCCTTCTCAGGGGGTAGGGGCATGGGGAAAGTCCAGCAGTGTACCTCTGGAATCCAAATACTTTTCTGCTACACCATATATACTGCCTTCACCCCAAATAACTTAGAAGCATAAGTTTTCAAACTTACAGTGTTGTCTGCAGATGCTGACTCCCCTAACCTATATATTGTTTTGTTTTATAAATTGAGAATAAGGACTGGCATTACAAAGGACTGAAGAAAAACACATGTAACATTGAATCAATGATTTATTTTGATGGTTAGTAGAATTAAGTGGAAAGCTGTAATTTCATATTTGTCCACAAGATGGTGAAATTCTCATTAAGTTTTAGTTTCTTGAAACCCATATAAACCGTTAATTTATAATCTGTATTTGTCACTATTTATTATAAGCACTTTAATTTCTTTTTACAGCCCATCTGCTGGCAAGGCTAGGATTAGAACAGCTCATAAGAGAATGATGATTTTGAATCACCCAGATAAAGGTAAGTAGAATTCCTGTTTTTCATAACAAGTATATCAAAATATGCTGTGAATTCCTTTCCGATTACTTAAAGTCATTATAAATGATGTAGTTGAGATGGAAGTTTGTGTGCCACATGTATTGTGATTTTTTTTTCTCATAGAAGAGCATTTAGATTGGAGTGATTCACACAAGTAGATTTATATTATCTGCTTTCAAGAACTTAGTTGCTGGTTTTTATATATGACTTCCCGAACCCATGTGATGCACCTACCATTTTGATCAAGAAAAATCAAAAACATGAGTTATGAAATGATTTGGGCATAACAAGTTATATTTATTTAACCTTAAATGTAAAAGCACAAGAGTTAGAGGATTTCCTCCAAATCTGTGAATGTAATATGTCATAGATGATTCTGAATTTCTTAATTTTATTCTGGAAGACTCTGAGGCCGAGCCATTTGTTTTTAACTGGCCAGGTTTTTAATGTAAATTTATCTTACAGAAAGACAATTATTATAACTTTAACTACACTACAGCTGCTTGAGAGAGAAAGCCCATATGTTCATTGCTGTTTCTGCTTTAAAATAACAGATGGTAGAAAGTTACACTGTATTTCAGAAGTCAAAGGGGGGTGGGGGAGGAGAGTGAAGGGTTTCTTGGATTCTTATTTACAGACTTTCAGTTTTCTAATTATTTCAAAAAAAAATTAAAAACAAATTTTGGATTACTCTCCATCCTAACCAATACCAAAATAAGGCATTCCTTTTCAGCTTTCTCACTTAATTACTTACCATAAAAATCCTTTTCGCTGAGCATCATCTCTGTTGGTTTTTGCACTTACTGTTCTTTAGTGTGAATAAACATGAGAATAAACTTTGAAAAGAGGTTTTGCTAAAAATTTCTAAACAGTTTCAACAGTTACTGAAAGATTCACTCGGCTAATTTACTTTGCATTGTGGGCTTTTGGAGTAATTGGCTAAGAAAGAAATGTGTTGAAGTGCCTCCTTGAAGCCCTCTGTTTCCTAAACAGTCCCTGTTCCTTCCAGGACAAGTGAATACCCTTCTCTGATTGATTGCAGTAGGGTCAAGCACTCCTGTCTGTCTTTCCGATGATTGACAAGTTGTTGATTGTGCCCGCTGGCAAGGAACCAAGTTCTAAAATGTATCTAACAATATGTATTTTTAGATAATTCTAGTAAAAAAGAAAATGTTTGTCTATCTTATGAGCCAGTAGTATTTAAAGAATTACTTGATTTATTTTGAGATGGTATATTTATTCGAGGTGGGATTGTTGACTGTAGTGGGCTTACTAATATCCTTTAGTCTGGCCCTGTGTGGGTAGCTGGGTGTGAAAGAATGGACTTGGGAGCGAGAGGTCAGCATTTTTCTTTGGCTTCTACCTTCTAGCCAGCATTGTGGCCTCAAATACTCCTTTAACTCCAAATATGAGTTTTATTTCTAAAGTCATTTTTATTTGCATTATTTAATAACCTTTTATGCCTGTTCAATTAATGCAGAGGCTGTACCCTATGTTTCTGTTCAGATCAGATTTTTAACATGAGAAAAATGCTTTTTTTTTTTTTGGATTGTTGTACCCTCTTAAGAATATATTGACAACTGTAGACCTTTTTTCCATATAACTGCTCATTCACCCAAAATTTAAAAACATTTGGAGTTTCAGAAAGTTCATGCACTTCCTAAAACCCATCCATATAGTCACAGTTAGGAACTCCTGCTCTAGCAGAAGTGTAGTGTGATAGGAATGTTGGAACTTCTGTCTTTGATGGAGCTGGGAGATGATAGCTCATAAACCTGAAAATTATCTTTTGAGAAGGAAGATTGGTTTGTTTTCAATGGGAAGACAACAGATTTTCAAAAATGCCTCATTGCCTTTGGAAAGAGAAATCCAAGAGTATTTGGGGAAGTATGAGAATGGGCAGCTCTTAATTTTGTTTCTTCTTCTTAGAATCCTTCAACATACTTACTTGGGCCAGGTCACCACTAGGTATTATAGGTAGTTGGAAATACTTAAATCTCATTTCTAGTGCTTCTGAATTCATGAATATGTTTCCCCACCCCACCCCCAAGTAACTTTTTGGTTGGTTTTGCTACCAGCTGATAGGACAAGTTTGGAATTTCACATGTGTGACCGACTATAATTTGTTACACATTTCATTATCAGCTGTGCAAAGAAAGTGACACCAGAAAATTAGGTGTGGGAAATGGCTGAAAATAAATCTTTGTAATTAGTTTTAAATAAGCATTCAGATGTATTTTGGTAAAAAAGAAATTTTTCTTTTTCAATGTAATGAGATAAAAAATTGATGTAGTAAAAACATCTCAGGTCCTTGATCTAATGCTTTCAAGGCTAATATCTTTTAGACTGCTTTTCTTAAATTGATGAAGAAAGAGGTTGGTGGTTATGAAATGAGTGGTTTTACAGTAACGCGTAGTGAATATAGAAGGGGAGAGGACAGATTGCTCAGAGATTTCTTACAGGCTGTCTAATGCGGTCTTAATCAATGTGTATTTTGCCTATTCTTGCCAGGCCAGTTTGTGCAAGTTAAAAACAGAAATCAGAAGTAAACATTTAGAAAGCTTTATAACATCACCATGATACCCAAATGTGTGATACTTTCCTACTGTGTAAAAGTATCGGTCCACTACAGATTGGAAATGTTTAAAACATTTAAAAAGTACTCCTTTGCTGTAGCTTGAGAGGCGCTGATCTAATCAATGCTGCCTCCTAAATCTGGACTTTCTGCTCTGTCCCGGGGAAAATGTCCTATTAGCTCTCCTTCAAGACTTTTAGTGATTAAGAGCTTCCTGTTCACAAGGCAACTTGCTCTACTGGTGAACAGCTCTAACTACTAGAAAGTTCTTTCTTGTATTTAGATGAAATCTGTCTGCCTGCAGTGGGGAGATTCTCAACCTTTTCCCACTCATACGCCTTTCAATAAACACACAGTATTCTCACACTTCCTTATTAGAGTGTTTAAGTCAAAATTAAATTAAATATTGGGATTAAAAACAAGTCAAAGTAATTATGCTGTTGAATGGATTTTCTCTAATTACTCTCATTGTAAAAGAAGCTAATTTTTGTTTGAAGTCCTGGTAATAATATATTATAATTTCTTACAGTACATTACATTAAAAACGTGTTCTAAATATTTAGAAAAAGAAAGAGGTGATCACCAAGAGTCAACATGGATTCACTAAGAAATGGCGATGCCTAATGAGCTTGTTTTTTTTTTTTTTTTTTGATAGATTTCATAGACTCTTTGTTTTGGAGCGTTCATCTTTTCCCTTCATTTCAACATTTTAGGTTTAAACCTTTGTGTTAACTAATTTTTTTGGTGAAGAGATAATTTGGTTTTAATCATGCATTGATTTTCCTTGATAAATGCTGAGATCCTTAAAAGTAAAGAACATAGCTTATTCTTCATAACTTATGGCTGACACATCATAAACTCTAAATTCATAATTTTTTTTGGTGAGTAAATGAATAAACAAATAGATAAAAACAAGGCAAACAATCGGTAGGTAAAACAGAATTGGGAGTGATAACTAATATATTAAATAATTTCTTAGATTAGATTGACAGGAAACAACCTGACACTAATCTTCCATTTATTCAAAAATTATTTATTTAGCACCTACTATGTGGCAGGCATTGTGCTA
Organism: Papio anubis; assembly: GCF_008728515.1. Classification (NCBI taxonomy): domain Eukaryota; kingdom Metazoa; phylum Chordata; class Mammalia; order Primates; family Cercopithecidae; genus Papio; species Papio anubis. The sequence continues at coordinate 21,598,445 of NC_044990.1, forward strand.
AATCTTAAGACAACTTCAACAAGACAATTAGATCTCTGTCCCCATGGCAGCATGCATTCTAATGGAGGAGCAGACAAAAAAATAAGTAAACCTATTTCAAGTTGTAGCAAGGCAATAAAAAGTATGAGCTAAGATATAAAATGTAGGAGAGAGGCAACTTTACATAGGATGACTGGGAAAACCTCTGTGAGGAGACTTAGGATGAGAAAGAGCTAGCTGTGTGAAAAGTGGTAAAGAAAGTAAAGGGGCTTAACGTGCAAAGCCTCTGAGGGAGGAAAGAATTTAGTGTGCTGAAAGACCTGAAGGAAAATTAGTGTGATAGGAATATAATAGGCAAGAGGAAAGATAGCATGAGGTAAAGTGGTAACCAGATTTTTAAAACTAGATATGTATTATGATAATGAAATACTGTAAGTTCCATATAAGATTTCAACTTTGTTCTAAATGCAAAGGGAAGTTACTGTTAGCTTTTAAGCACTAGAGTGATACAATTCAGTATACTTTTTAAGAGGTCGTTTTTCTTTCATCCTCAAACTCCACTTTTTAAATTTTTAAGTATACTTTTTATTGAAGTATAATATATGGGCAGAAAAGTGCACAAATCGTAACTGTATTCCTTTTTCACTTTGCCAACCTTTGCTCTGATGGTGTAAAAATATTGGTGGGTAAAACTGGTGGTGTCTTAACATTAGTCAAGGCAGTGACACCAATCTGTCCATATATGCATATGGGAAAAATGAATCCTGTGATGCCATATGCAAAATTAATTCTTAATGGATTATAACCTGTTAAAAGAAAAACTTCAGACAAATTTAGCCGAGTTTATTTGAGCAAGGAACGATTCATGAATTGGGCAGCACTCAGAACCAGAAGAGGTTCAGAGGACTCCCTTAACAGCATGAGCAGCAAGCTTTCATAGGCCAGATACAAAAGCAAAGCGGAGAATCACCTGATTGGCTTCAGCTAGGCATCTGCCTTATTTGGCATGGACATGGTATGGTGAAGCATTTACCTTGTTTGAGCATGGTGTGATGAGTTGGCTGCTTGTGATCAGCTGAAACTGTGTGTGTGTTATACTTCTAAGTTGGGTTTCAGTTTGTGTAAGCACTAAGTTAGGTTGTAGTTCATTATGTAGGAACTAAGTACAGAGACACAGAGACAGCCCCAGGCTAATGACATCCTGCTTATTTAATTTAACAAACCTAAATATGAAAGGTAAAACAAACTTCCATATTAAAAAAAACACAGACTTAGGCAAAGATTTCCTATACAGGGCATAAATTAAAGGGGAAAAGTTTGCCTCTGTTTATGAAAAAAATTAACTGTTTATTTTGCCCTTTTTTGAAAGTTGATAAATATTGTTATCAAGAAACTCTGGCCTCTTAAAAGAAATTGGGTAGCATTCTTTACTTTCTGAGTATTCGTGTAAGATTAGTGTTATTTCTTTTTTTTTTTTTTGATATGGAGTCTTGCTCTGTCGCCCAGGCTGGAGTGCAGTGGCACAGTCTTGGCTCACTGCAAGCTCCACCTCCCGGGTTCTCGCCATTCTCCTGCCACAGCTTCCTGAGTAGCTGGGACTACAGGCGCTCGCCACCATGCCTGGCTAATGTTTTTGTATTTTTAGTAGAGACGGGGTTTCACTGTGTGAGCCAGGATGGTCTCGATCTCCTAACCTCCTGATCCACCTGCCTTGGCCTCCCATTAATCTTATTTCTAAGTATTTGTAAGAGTTCACAAATGAAGCCATCTGGGCTTGGAGACTTCTTTGTGGGAAGGTTTAAAATTACTGATTCAATTTATTTATTTCATTTTTATTTCTTCATTTTTTAATTTTTGAGATGGAATCTTCCTCTGTCGCCCAGGCTGGAGTGCAGTGGCACGATCTCTGCTCACTGCAACCTCCACCTCCTGAGTTCAAGTGATTGTCCTGCCTCAGCCTCCCGAGTAGCTGGGTCTACAGGTGTGTGCCACCAAGCCCGGCTAATTTTTGTAGATTTAGTTGAGATGGCATTTCACCATGTTGGCCAGGCTGGTCATGAACTCCTGACCTCAAGTGATCCGCCTGCCTTGGCCTCTCAAAGTGCTGGGATTATAGGTGTGAGCCACTGCACCAGGCCAATTCAATTTATTTAAAAGATACACATTTCTTTCACATCTTTCATTTCTCCCTAATATCGTTTTTGTTAGGTTTTTTTCTTAGGAATTTGTTCATTTCACCTAAAATTTCAGGTCTATTGTTACAAGTCGGTTCATAATATCTTCTTATTACCTTGGTAATGTTTGTAATTACAGAGTTAAGCCACATTTTTATTCCCAATATTAGTAATTTATTTATATCATCTCTTATTTTATTGATCTCTATTTATAAAATAAATTTTTGCATCATTGTTATTTCATTCCTTCCACTATCTTTGGGTTTAATTTGCTGTTCTTTTTCTAATTTTTTGAAATGAATATTCAGATCACTGGTTTCAGCTGTCATTCAGTTCAAAATACTATAATTTTCATTGTGATTTCTTTCTTTGACCTGTGTGTTATTTGACATGCATTCCCTCATTTTTGAACAATAGAGGATTTTGTAGTTATCTCTATAGTATTGATTTCTAGCTTAATTCCATTTGGGAAGAGAACATACTCTGATTTCAGTGATCTAGCATATGGTCAATTTTGGGAAAAATTTGTGATCACTTGAACAGAGTGTATATTCTGCAGTTACTCGATGCAGTGTTCTAGATATGTGAATAAAGTTTGTTGACTGTATGTTGAGAACTTCTTTATTCTTACTATTTCATGTCTGCCTACTCCATTATCTGTTAAGATAGGGGTAAAACCTCCTACAGTGATTGTGGATTTGTCTGTTTCTTCATTTAGATTTTTGTTTGTTTATAGTGAAAAGGATTTTGGGGGCAAATGATTTAGGATTGTTATATATTACATATGGATTTCTCCCTTGTTTTAAATATCTCTCTTTGTTTATAGTAGTGCTTTTTGCCATAAAGCCTACCTTATCGAAAATATGTATAGCTGTACCAGCTTTCCTTTGGTTAGTGTTTACGTGGTATGTCTTTTTTCCATCTTTTTATTTTCAGCCTTTTTGTATGTCTCTTGGTTTGTCTCTTCCAAGCAGCATGCAGTTTTCTTTGAATGTGACAATTTTAGACTTTTAATGTAACTATTTAGTCCTTTTACATTTAATGTAGTTACTGGTATTTGAATATATACATATACACACGCACATATATATGTTGGCTGTGTGTGTGTGTGTGTGTGTTGTGTGTGTGTATATATATTTATGTATAAAACATGTTACTTTTGGTTTTCTATTTGACTCACCTATATTCCTTTTTCTATTCCTTGACTTTTAGTTGGTTCAGTTTTTTTACAATTTTATAATTTTTTCTTTAATAACTTGATAGATACATTTTTTTAAAAGACAATTTATTTTGAGAGGCCTGGGCAAGAGGATTGCTTGGGCTGTGGAATTCAAGACCAGCCTGGGCAACATAGCAAGACCCTTTCTCTAGTAAAATTTTTAAAAAATTATCTGTACATTGTGGCACATGCCAGTTGTCCCAGCTACTTGTAAAGCTGAGGTGGGAGGATTGCTTAAGCCTGGGAGATGGAGGCTACAGTGAGCTATGATCATGCTACTGTACTCCAACCTAGGTGACAGAGTGAAACCCTGCCTCAGAGAAAACAAAACAAAACAATTTCTTTAGTGACTGTCCAAAGAATACAGCATACTGGCTGGGCGAGGTGGCTCACACCTATAATCCTGGCACTTTGGGAGGCCAAGGTGGGCAGATCACGAGGTCAGGAGATCGAGACCATCCTGGCTAACACGGTGAAACCCTGTGTCTACCAAAAAAAATACAAACAAAATTAGCTGGGCGTGGTGGCGGGTGCCTGTAGTCCCAGCTACTCGGGAGGCTGAGGCAGGAGAATGACGTGAACCTGGGAGGTGGAGCTTGCAGTGAGCTGAGATCGCTCCACCACACTCCAGCCTAGGTGACAGACGACGGAGGGAGACTCCATCTCAAAAACCAAAACAAAAAAAACAGAAAAAACTACAGCATACTTTCTTGACTTACTACAGTCTGAAATAAAATATTACTTTGGCCACTTCTCAAGTAATACTGGGACTATTAGTTTTTTCCAGTTTATTGTTCTTTCTTCTATGCTGTCTTAACTATCTATTAAGCTCTTAATTTCATTTCTAAAATTGCCAGTTGATTCTTTTTTTATGAAATCCAATTCTCTGTGAAATTCTCTATAATTTTATGTATCTTTTCTGTCTTTCCTCTGTTTTCTTAAATACATTACTTATAGTTATTTGGATTTCAGGCCTTCTGTTTGTATGCAAAGTAAAATTTTTAAATGCCCTACATTTTGTATGAAAGCAACAGTTTTCAAACTTTTTTGTCTCATACCAAAAAAGACTTTATATGGATTCTGTGAGTATTTACAATAATAGAAATTAACACTGAGTAATTGTTTTCTTTTTCTTTGTTTTCATTGAGACAGGGTCTTGTTCCATTGCCCAGGCTGGAGTGCAGTGGTGTGATCACAGCTCACTTCAGCCTCGGCTTCTCAGACTCAAGCAATCGTCTCACCCCAGCCTCTCAAGTAGTTGGGACAATAGGCGTGTGCCAACATACCCAGCTAATTTTTTATTTTTATCTTTGTAGAGATGGAATCTCACTGTGTTGCCCAGGTCCCGAACTCATGGACTCAAGCAGTCCTCCCGCATTGGCCTCTCAAAGTGCTGGGATTACAGGCATGAGCCACTGTGTTGGCCTAAAACTGAGAAAGTTTAAATATATTTACCTATTAATTCATTTAAAAATATTAAACTTGTCATATTAATATAGATAACATAATCTTTATAAAAATTTGTCTTTTCCACAATAAAATTTGTGAAGACTAATGAGTAAAGTGACATTGTTTTACCTTTTTGCACCTCTCTTTTAATGTCTGGCTTAACAGAAAGTACCCTGATACTTATATCAACCTCTACATTTATTCTCTTGTGATACATTGTTTTGTTTAAATGTATGAAGAAAATACGACTTCACACAAATGAGTAGTTGGGAAAGGAAATAGTATTTTATTCATCTTTTCAGATAATTGCAGATATTCTTCATTGCTGCTAAACCAGAACTCAACAAGTGGTAGTTTCTTAAAGATTAGTTGCATTGTGGAACCTGAAACCATGCCAATGAACTTTCAAAGTCTCTTATATTAAAATCCATTGGTCTATCTTTTACTTTGAATTTTCTTTTTTCCCATCTGTGATTTTGTAACATCATTCATTGGTCATTTGGGGAATACTGCTTCACTGAGAGTTACAAATCATCCAAGTGTTGATGTATTTCATTTTATCAGTATTTCTAAAGATGTGGTCCCCACACTGTCAGCAGCTTCCCCTGGGCATTTGTTAGACATGCAAACTCTTGGGTTCTACCCTAGACCTACTTAATCAGAAAACCTGTGGTTGGGGCCCAGCATTTTGTGTTTTACGAAGCCCTCCAGTTGATTCTAATGTACACTAATGTTTGAGAACCACTGCTCTACGGGTTCCAGCTGGGTTTCTGGGGTGTTCAGTGGGGTTCCTATGCCTGGAAGGTTCTGATCTCTAATCACAGTCTCCTTAGCATTTTGAAACTTCCAAAAACTTTACTATGCTTTTCAGAAGGTTCTTGCTTTTTTCAGAAACTTTCTACTTTGCTTCTACCCTGTATAAGTTCAGAATTTGGTATGTACTTAGAGGGAAAAATCAGCTGTGTATGAGGCTCTGTTTTCAAGCTTGCCTTTGTCAGTTGAGTTCTAAATCTTTGAGTCTACAGTTTTTGTCTTAGCAGCTTGTGATACCTTGCCTGCCCCAGCAGCAGCCTTTTTGTGTCCTTTGCCCATACTTTTAATTTCTTGCCTCACACCAAGCATTGTCAAATAATCTAAGGGAAAAAGCAATTTCAGAATGTCATTTTACCTCTCTAAGTTTCCTCCCCTTCCGGAATCTTTGGACCCTCAAGTCATGGTTTTCTTAGAAGTTTCTCTTAGAAGTTTCAAGAGGTGGGGTTTTTTAGTAGTGGTTTCATTTTTGTTGTGAATTTTGTCTGGCTTTTTTTTTTTTAGTTGCTTTCAATGTGAGCATCTAACGTACTCTACTCCATCATAACCAAAAACAAAAGTAAAGAAAGTTACTTTTGAGACAGTATGACAAATGAATTGACTAGCCGGTCATCTAGGAGGCTGGTAGGGTAATCTGAGTGAGAAATAATGATGACCTAGTTTAGGATGGAGACAAGAAAGTGAATTTGAGATATGTTTTAGAAACAGAAGCAACAGTTACTGCTACTTGATTTGACACAGGGCATTTAGTATTTCCCCTTGATTTCTGAGTCAAAAAATTAAGTAGATGGTAGAGCTATTTACTGAAATGGGGATGATCTAGAGTGGACAAGTGGATTGTAAACAGGTTTAGGAGAAAAGAAAATATTGTCTTGATGTTAAATGAATTAGTCAGTAGATTGTCCAAGTGGGAATGGAGAATAGGAATTGAATAAATGACTCTAGAGTTCAGAGAAGCAGACTGGACTTAAGAATCATCAACTTAAGATGCTGTTGAAACCAACTTTAAGAGGTCATGAGAAGAGAAAGTAAGGATAGAAATAGGAGGAAAAAAACCGGAACATCCAGGTCTAAGGAACCAAACACGTATAGATCAAGTTAGAAAACGGGAAATCATCAAAGGAGACAGAAGGAAAAAAATGTAAGGAGAAAATGATACCATAGAAGCTAAGATAGGAATGTATTTAAGGAAACCAAGTGATAAACTGGGCTGGATGCTGCTGTGAGAACCATTAAAATAAGGATAGAGAGGAGGGTCCAGAGTATTTTTTTCCACATTGGAAGACTTTGATGACCTTAAACAGTTTTAATTGGTGCTGGGCTAAGGAGTGAAAAGATACGGAAGTTGAGTTAGCTTATATACACAGCTATTTTGAGAAGTTTTGTGAGGAAGGGAAGGAGAGAAGTGGAGTAGTATCTGCAAGAGAGGGATGAGTCATTAAGGGAAAAATTTATATTTTTTGTTTTCTTTTGCTTTTTACTTTTGTTTTTTAATTATAAAAGCTTGTTGAATAGTTTTTAGCAGGTTTGTGTGTCAATGGTAATGATCAACTAGAGAAGGTGATGATTTAGAAGAGATTAAATGTTGGGGGGAATAAATGTAATGTTTTAAGTCTCAAAAGTCAATTATATAATTATGGGACAGAGATTTGACAGTGTTTCATGTGGAAAAGAGCCGTAGGACATGTATTTGATCTCAAGGCCTATAAGATTCAATAGCATAAAAGCTGCTAAAATTTTAATGTGGTCCTAAGCTGCATAAAGGACACATAGTATCTTTATTAAAGACCAAATATTACTGCAGTCCTCTGTGTTTATTTGTTATGCATTGATTCAATTAACATTTATCCAGCTGTACTGAGCTAGGCATTTAGATCTTATCTAGAATTTTGTGTCTGTTTCTGGATCCCAGATTTTTTAAGGATACTGACAAGTCACATATTCAGAGGAAATTGAATAGGATCATGAAGTGTCTGGAAACAATGTCATATGAGCAATTATTCATTCAACAAAATGTATTGAGTACTTAATATAAGCCAGATAATGCACTAGATACTGAAGAAGATAACCAAAGGCCTTGCTGTTAGGAATCTTATATTCCACTGTGAGAGACAATAGTAGATAGGTAATTGGTAGTTTAAAAATGGCCGCAGATTCTTCATAGCTCCTCCATCAAGAGGTGGTCTGATTTTTCACCCTTTGTGTTCAGGCTGGCCTTTGTCATATGCTTTGACCAATAGAATATAGCAAAAAATGACATTATGTGATTTCTGAGCCTAGGCCTCACAAAGCATTGCAGCTTCAGCTCTTACCTTCTTAGATCCTTGAGACCACCAAGTGAAGAAGACGAAGCTGTCCGCCTGAAGGATGAAAGACCAAGTAGAGAGAGGCCTAGCTGTCCCAGCTTAAGCCCTAATGAGGCCATCCTGGACCACCCAGCTCAGAAGAACCACCTTGCCAATCCACAGAAAAGTGAGAAATAAAAAGAACATTGTTGCTTTTAGCCACTAAGTTTTGGGGTGGTTTGTTATGCAGAAAAGGCTGATATAAAAAATGCCCATGATGTCATGGATCATAAGCGCTTTGAAGAAAAAGCAGAGCATGAGATAGAGAATGGCAGCTGGAGGGGAGGCGGATGCTGATTTACTTATAGCCTTCTTAGAAATTCTGTCTAAGGAGATAATATTTGAGCAGAGACCTAAGGCAGTAAGTCATGCAAAATGAAGGAGTATTTCAGGCTGAAGAAACACCAAGTGCATAGGTCCTGAAATGAGAGCATATGGTTTGTTTCTGGAATTATAAGCAGATCAGCTGGAGCATTAGCAAGCAAAGGGGAGAGTGGTAGGAAATACAATTGGAGAGGAAGCCCAAGGCTAAATCATGGAGTGGCTTGCAAGCCGTACTACAAACTGCAGGTTTTATTTTTAGGTATTATGGGAATGCTCTTACCTGTTTTGCAATATTAGGAACACTATTTTGGCAGCTGTGAAGCAAATAGGGAGTCAAGAGTGGAAGCAAGGAAGTCACTAGAGAAAATTGTAGTAATCCAAGAGAATGATACTGTTTTGGATGAGGGTTGTTGTAGTAGAGGAGGTCAGGGGAAAAAAAAGGGGGGTCTAGGCCAGGCACGGTGGCTCATGCCTATAGTCCCAGCACTTTGGGGAGGCCAAGGTGGGCAGATCACCTGAGGTTGGGAGTTCGAGACCAGCCTGACCAACATGGAGAAACCCCATCTCTACTAAACATACAAAATTAGCTGGGTGTGGTGGTGCATGCCTGTAATCCCAGCTACTCGGGAAGCTAATCCCAGCTACTTGGGAGGCTGAGGCAGGAGTATCACTTTAACCCGGGAGGTGGAGGTTGTGGTGAGCCAAGATCTAGCCTTTGCACTCCAGCCTGGGCAACAAGAACGAAACTGTTTCAAAAAAAAGGGTCTAATTCCAGATATGTTTTGAAGGAATACCCAACAAAGCTTATGAATCAGGGGTAAGAAAAAATGAAGAAAGATGACTCTTAGGCTTTTGGCCAAAGCAATGGTTAAAGAAAAAGAAAATTTGCTGAGAAACTTAGAGGGGATCTTTGCAATATCAAATACCTAAAATGTGGCATGTATATGTGAATTCCCTCTTCTATGCCTCTATGAGAACAGAGGTGTGTTCACTGAGAAGAAACTCTAAGCAGTGAAAATTTGACCCCTATAAGGAAGACTTTTCTTGTAGCTGGAACGCAAGACATCAGTCAGCTAGTAATTATTGAGGCTTCTGGAAGTCGGTAGAACAAGGTCCTCTTCTAGACACTGGAGGTACAGCAATGGAAAAAGTGATGTGCAGATAGAGGCAGCAAAGGTAATTTGATTGAAAACTACTAGAGAGGAACTTACTAGTGATGTCATAGAAGGAATTCATTTATTGGGTAAGAGGTAGAACCCTTCCAACTCTGGGTTTCTGTGATTCTCTAATGATCTGATAAACCAAATCAGACTCAAATATTTTTCTTCAGATCCCCTTGTCTCTGCATTATTTTTTTAATGCTATATTGAGATACAATTCACATACCATACCAGTTCATCCATTTAAGGTATACAGTTCAGTAGTTCTGGCATATTCTTAGACATATGCAAACATCACACTTAATTTTGGAACATTTTCATCACCTCAGGAAGAAACCCCTTTAGCCATTGATCTGTCTGTCTGTCCTTGTCCTAGTACCATACTGTCTTGATTAGTGTTGCTTTGCAGTAAGTTTTAATATTGTGAAGTATGAGTCCTTCTACTTTATTCTTATTTTGTAGAATTGTTTTGGCTATTCTTGGTCCTTCTGTAATAATTCCATATGAATTTTAGAACCAGCTTGTCAATTTCTACAGGGAAATCAGCTGAGATTTTTGATAAGGATTGCATTAAATCTGTAAAGTGGGGAATTTTGCCATTTTAACAGTGTTAAGTCTTCTGATCCACAGAGACAGGATGTTTTTCTGTTTATTTAGATCTTCCTTAATTTCTTTCAACAATGCTTTGTAGTTTACAAGTCTGAGTTTTGTACTTCTTTTGTTAAATTTATTCCTGTTTTATTCTTTTTAATGCTATTGTGAATGGAATTATTTTTATAATTTTGTTTATTATAAATGTATAGAAATACAGTTGAGTTGTAATTAATCTTTTATCCCATAACCTTCCTGAACTTATTTAATTAGGTTTAATAGTTATTAGTAGATTCTTTAGGATTTTCAGTATACAAGATCATGTCATCTAGGAATAGTGATAGTCTTACTTCTTGCTTTCCAGTCTGGATGTCTTTTTGTTTTTTAACCTCATTTTCACCACTATTACAGTGTTGACTAGGATCATTAAGAACAGACATCCTTGTCTTGCTTCTGGTCTTAGGGAAAAGCATCCAGTCTTTCTCCATTCAATCCGTGGGTTTTTTGTAGATGCTTTTTATCTACAAACATACTAACACTTAGGCAGCTTCTCTGTATTCCTAGTTTGCTGGGTGCTTTTTTCACGAAAGGGTGTTGAATTTTGTCAAATGCTTTTTCTCCATGTATTGAGATCATTATGTGAATTTTATTTTCTTTTGATGAGATTGGTTATGTTTATTTTTTGGTGCTTAAACCAAACTTGCATCCCTGTGTTAAATCCCACAGGGATGCAAGGTTTATAATTCCTGCATCCCTTGGTTGGTCATGGTTTATAGTTCTTTTTATATGTTGCTGGGTTTGGTTTGCTAGTATTGTGTTTTAGTATCTTTGCATCCATACTTATAAGATATATTGATCAGTAGCTTTCTTGTGATATCTTTATCTGGTTTTGGCATGATGATAATACAGGCTTTATAAAATAAATTAGGAAATGTTCTCTCTTCTATAAGCCATCAGGGGCTGGGCTTTTCTTTGTGGGTAGTTTTTTGTTTACTGATTCAGTCTCTTGTTACAGGAATACTCAAGTTGTCTCTTCTTGAGTCAGTATCAGTAGTTTGTATCTTTTAGGAGCTTGTCCATTTTCTCTAACTCATCTAATTTATTGACATATAGTAGTTTCTCTTCTTTTTCCATTGTCTTAGGTTGAATATTAAGTTACTGATTTGAAGTGTTTTTTTTTTTTTTGAAACAGGGTCTCACTGTCACCCAGACTGGAGTGACACTGTCACCCAGACTGGAGTGACACAGTCATAGCTCACTGCAGCCTCGACCCCTCGGACTTAAGTGATCCTTCCACTTTAGCCTCCTGATTGGCTGAGACTACAGGCACATGCCACCTTTCTCAGCTAATTTTTGTAATTTTTGTAGAGATAGGGTTTTGCCCTGTTGCCAGGCTGGTCTCAAATTCCTGAGATCTGCTCCCCCCTCACCCTCCCAAAGTGCTGGGATTACAAGTGTGAACCACTGTGCCCAGCCATCTTCTTTTTTTAACATGGACATTTATAGCTATAAATTTCTCTGCACCACTGTCGCTGTGTCCCATAAGCTATGGGTGGTGGTATTCATGTTTAAGGTCATTCTATTATGGTCAGAGAACATAATGTATTATTTATGTCCTTTTCAACTTATTAAGGTTTGTTTTATGGCCTAGTATATGCTCTGTCCTGGAGAATGTCCTCTGTGCATTTGGGAAGAATTGCATATTCTGTTGTTGGGTAGTGTTCTATAAATATCTGTTAGGTCTTGTTAGTTTATAGTATTAAGTCTTCTGTTTCCTTGTTGATCTTTTGTGTGGTTGTTCTGTTATTGAAAGTGGGGTATTAGCTGGCATTATAAAATATTTATTTATTCTTCATTTCTTAGTTTCTGTTTTTGTTTTGGTTGGTTTTTGCTTCATGTATTTTGGTGCTCTATTGTTAGGTACACATATGTTTACAGTTGTTCCATCTTCCAGATTGATTGGCCCATTTTTCATTATGGAATGTCCCTTTTTGTCTCTGAGAACATTTTTGGTTTCCATTTACTTTGTCTCATTAACTACTCTAGCTTTTCAGTGATTGCTGCTGTCAGAATGTGTCTTTTTCCATCCTTTTACTTTCAGTATTTTTGTCTTCAAATCTAAGTGTGTCTCCTGTAGAGAACATATAGTTGGGTCATGCTTGTTTGCTTTTCTTCTATTTTTAATAGAGACAGTGTCTTGCTATATTGCACAGGCTAGCCTCAAACTCCTGAACTCAAGTGATCCTCCTGCCTCGGCCTCCCAAAGTGCTGGGTTTATAGGCATTGAGCCACTGCACCTGGCTGGATCATGTTGTCATTTAATCCAGTCTGACAGCCTTTGCCTTTTGACTAGATTGTTTAATCCATTCTCATTTAGTATTATTATTTATTATTTATTTTTATTTCAATAGTTTTGGGGGAACAAGTGGTGTTTGGTTGCATGGAAAAGCTTTTTTATGGTGATATCTGAGATTTTGGTGTGCTCATCACCCAAGCAGTGTACACTGTACCCAATGTGTAGTCTTTCTTCCCTCATCTCCTTTTTCTCTCCTCCTCCCAAGTCTCCAAAGTCCATTATATCATTCTTATGCCCTTGTGTCCTCATAGCTTAGCTTCCACTTATAGTGAGAATATGCAATGATTGGTTTTCCATTCCAGAGTTACTTCGCATAGAATGATGGTCTCCAATTCCATCCAGTTTGCTGCAAATGCCATTATTTTATTTCTTTTTATGGCTGAGTAGTATTCCATTACATATATGTACCATATTTTCTTTATTCTCATGTTGGTTGATGGGCATTTAGGCTGGTTCCATATTTTTACAGTTGTGAATTGTGCTGCTATAAGCATGCGTGTGCAATTTTTCATAGTGGTTTTACTAGTTTATACTCCCACCAACAGTGTAACAGTGTTCCCTTTTCACCACATCCATGCCAACATTTATAATTTTTTGATTTTTTAATTATGGCCATTCTTGGAGGAGTCAGATGGTATGGCATTGTGGTTTTGATTTGCATTTCCCTGATAAATAGTGATATTGAGCTTTTTTTTTATATATGTGTTGGCCATTTGTGTGTCTTTTTTTGAGAATTGTCTTTTCGTGTCCTTAGCACACTTTTGATGGAATTATTTATTTTTTTCTTGCTGATTGGTTTGAGTTTCTTGTAGATTCTGGATATTAACCCTTTGTCAGATACACAGTTTGTGAAGATTTTCTCCTACTCTTTGTGGGTTGTCTGTTTATTCTGCTGATTATTTCTTTTGCTGTGCAGAAGCTTGACTGAAAGCTTTTATTATGAATGTGTGTTGAATTTTCAGAACCTATTGGCATGATTATATATTTATTTTGGCTGGGCGCGGTGACTCACGCCTATAATCCCAGCACTTTGGGAGGCCAGGGCGGGCAGATCACCTGAGATTGGGGGTTCAAGACCAGCCTGACCAACATAGAGAAACCTCATCTCTACCAAAAATACAAAATTAGCCGGGCATGGTGGTGCATGCCTATAATCCCAGCTACTCGGAAGGCTGAGGCAGGAGAATCGCTTGAACCCGGGAGGCAGAGGCTGCAGTGAGCCAAAATCTAGCCGTTGCACTGCAGCCTGGGCAACAAGAGAGAAACTCTGTGTCAAAAAATAAATTAATAAATATATATTTATTTTTTATTCTGTTAATGTGGTAAATTACATCAATTAATTTTTGGATATGTAAGCCAGTCTTGCATTCCTGATATAAACCTAACTTGGTCATCATATCTAGTCTGATTTGATAAGTGAATATTTTGTTTGTTTTGCACCTGTGCTCATGAGAGATAGAGATCTGTGGTTTCCCTGTGACATTTTCATTAGGGTTTGTTATCAAAGATATGCTAACCTCATAAAAAGAGTTGAAAGTGTTTTCTTTCTCTTCTATTTTTCGGAAAAATTCAACAAAATCATGGCCAGGATTATTATTTTTTGGGAAGATTTTTAATTACATGTTTAGCTTCTTAAATATTCTTTTGATTTTTCCATTTCTTCTTATATTAGTTTTGAAAGGTTTTCTTTTTCTTGGAATTTATCTTTTACATTTTTACATGCTCTGACATGAAGTTGATTACTTTTTTAGAGAACTAATCTTTCACTGTGTTGATTCTCTCTCAAATGCTAATTTCTATTGTGCTACCTTCCTTGATGCGTGAGTTATTTAGGAGTGTATTGATTAATATTCAAACGTTGGGATCTTCTAGATGTGTTTGTTATTGATTTCTAGTTTAGTTCTCCTATGGTCAGTTAACAGCCTCTGTTTCAGTGTTTCTCAAACTCTGTTGGAGGACTTTTTTTTTTTTTATCTCTCAATCACTGGTAGACTGAAAGCTTTTGTAAAATACAATGAAAATGAAATGAGAAAATTGAGGAAAAAAGTATGTATATAAGATCCAGGTTTTACAGGGGTACACTGTTATTTCAAACGGCTATATTTTCTGAACACTTAATCTCAATTTCCAAACCTATGGTCTAATAGCAGTTGTAAATCAACATTCATCCATGGAAGACCCTTTACATAGCACCATTTATTGTTATTTTAATCTCTGAAGTTTGTTGATACTTACTTTATACCCTAGCACATAGTCAGTTACAGTAAATGTTCCATGTGCAGTTTAAAAGAAGATACATTCTACACTTGTAGGGCAGAACGTTTTATGTGTGTCAGTTAAATCAAGTTTGTTGATGTTATTTAACTTCAGTGTTCTTACTCTTTCATTTTGTCTACTTGTTTTATGCATTATTGAGAAGAGGGATCACTCACTAAGATTGTGGATTTGTTTGTTTTTCCTTTTGGTTTTCTCCTTTTTTTCTTTGTGTATTTTGAGGGCTATCTTATTAGGTATATTCAAATTTACAATTGCCTTCTCTTACCAGTAGACTGACCCTTGTAACACTGTGAAATTGCCCGTTTTAGTTTTGCATTTTACCTTCAAATGTACTTTATCTTATAATTAGTATAACAATGTCAGCTTTATTTTTGATAGTGTATATGTTTTTCTATTTCTTAAAAGTATAGTCTCTTAATATATAGTCTGCTGGATTTTTATTAATCAACTTTATTGAGATATAATTTATATAGAATAAAATGCACCCATTTAAATGCATAATTTGATGAGTTCTGGCAAATATATATGTGCATGTAACCACTAACAGTCAAGACATATACCATCTCCATAAGCTCCAAAGGTTCCTTTTTGCCCCTTCCCATTGCCAGTCCCTCCCCACAGCCTGGGCAGTCCACAGCCTGGGCAGTCACCATTCTTCTTTCTGCCATAGACTATAGATTAGACATATCTTTTATTTTATTTATTTTTATTTTTATTTTTTGAGACAGAGTCTAGCTGTCGCCAAGGCTGGAGTGCAGTGGCACGATCTCGGCTCACTGCAACATCAACCTCTGCCTCCCGGGTTCATGCCATTCTCCTGCCTCAGCCTCCTGAGCAGCTGGGACTACAGGTGCCCGCCACCACACCCGGCTAATTTTTTTTATTTTTAGTAGAGACGGGGTTTCCCTAAAATTTTTTATGTTTTTGTATTTTTAGTAGAGATGTGTTAGCCAGGATGCTCTCGATCTCCTGACCTCGTGATCCGCCCGCCTCGGCCTCCCAAAGTGCCGGGATTACAGGTCTGAGCCACTGTGCTCGGCCTTAGACATGTTTCATATATATGGAATAGTATTATATTCTCTTATGTGTCTGGCTTCTTTGAAGGAAAAAAGCAGTGCAGAATGTTGGACTCATCATAGTACATTTCCCTTATCTCCAGGTCCCTCAAGACCTGACTGACTTGGTAGCGCTCCAGTGCTTTTATACTGATGTGTTTGTATTTTATTTAGCTCTTCTAGTTGGGTGTCAGTGGGAGAGTTGGTCTTAAACATGATGGTTCACAGTAGCCGGAAGCAGACGACCTCTGGCAATATTTAGTGGTAGAAGAACAAAGGTACAGAAATACCAAGGGTGAAGGTGAGTGTTCTCATCAAATGGAACTCACCGAATTCCCCCAGAAAACCGAGAGGGGTTGAAGAGTGTTATTTTCTTTATTCTTTTTCTTTTCTTTTTTGGAGATAGGGCCTCACTCTGTCGCCCAGGCTGGAGTGCAGTGGTGCGATCAAGGCTCACTGCAGCCTCAGGCTACAGGTGTGCACCACGACACCCAACTAATTTTTAAATTTTTTGTAGAGACAGAATCTTATTATGTTGCCCAGGCTGGTCTCAGACTCCTGGGCTCAAGCAGTCCTCTCACTTCAGCCTCCCAAAGTACTGCGATGACAGGCGTGAGCCACTGTGTACAGCCGAGAGTACTTTGTTTTCGTTAAATTTAGGGTATGCGTCCTATCCTGTGTTATCAGTCAGGATTCCCTGCCAGCAACTAGGTATTTTAACCAGGAGAACATTTAGCACAGGTTACACGTTGTTCAAAGATCTGAAGGAGCAAGTTCTACACTTGACCTACAAGAATCATTCCTGAGACAGAGTCTCCCTCTGTAGCCCAGGCTGGAGTGCAGTGGCGCCATCTCGGCTCACTGCAAGCTCCGCCTCCCAGGTTCACGTCATTCTCCTGCCTCAGCCTCCTGAGTAGCTGGGACTACAGGTGCCTGCCACCTCGCCCGGCTAATTTTTTGTATTTTTAGTAGAGACGGGGTTTCACTGTGGTTTCGATCTCCTGACCTCGTGATCCGCCCACCTCGGCCTCCCAAAGTGCTGGGATGACAAGCGTGAGCCACCGCGCCCGGCCAAGAATCATTCCTAAACAATTACAGAGCTACTGTGTCAGGGAAGCTGCTGCCTCACAGGCTGCCAGTAGAACTGTGGGAGAAGCACAGTTGCTGCCACCACTATAACCACACTCTTGCTTACTGGTAGTAATAATGATAAAGAGGTTCAGCAAGAAAGGCTTTCCCGCATTTCAGCCTTCCAAGTCTCACAAGAATGGCTCTAATTAATGGAACCTAATGTGAATCAAACACTGCTTGAAGAGACTATAGGAATTGTAGTTTTGGACTGAGGAACTTCTCCAACTATTTAGAGGTAGAATGAGGGTCACAAGAACCAGTCCAAAATGTATAAGACTTTCTATCATCTATGCCTTTGATTTTTTTCAAACTGCTGAGTGAGCGTGTTACAGCCTATGATTTAAATATCCAGAATGCATATCAATCAAATGTTATGTTTAAGTTTAATTAGTATTTTAATATTTGCTGAGGATATTCAAGACATTGAGGACATCACCCTGATAACTCTAAGAATTTAAACAGCTTACCATATTGACGTTACCTAATTCCTGATTGCTAGATCGTCTGCAAAGATAATCATGAAATCAACAGATTTCATAACCAAGTGCTTTAAACTTTTACCAGCTTTCTTTGTAACTCTTATAGCACATTCAAGGACATACTGTGATATATTCCATAAGTGTTTATAGCAATTCAGATCTTGATATGAAAATGTCAGTGGTATCCTCAAGGGCAAAGAGCTAAATATAGCTTTCTCCAGCATTACCCTTTCTACCACAATGCCATGGTTGTTGATGTATTTTCTTTGCTTTCTTTTCCGTTCGTAAGTTGGGTGGTATGATATCAATAAAAGGCCGGAAAAAAGTCAGGACAATTTACACCAATATTAGCTAACTGCTTTTTGGTTTGTTGTAAGCTACTGAGACCTTATGATGTTTTCAGCAGCTATAGATGGTTTGCACTCAAGGGGAGAATACAAAATAAAAAACACAGAGAGACTGGTGAGCTGTAATACAATTGTTAGTCTGAGCATTAAACAATGACAGTATTCAGGTCTAGAAGTTAGAAGGCGTATGATGTTTAGCTTTCATGTGACAGTTTGGGGCTAGTATTTTTGTATGTCAAATAGGTTCTGTTTGTGATTTACAATGATTCTGCATTTGAAATTCACCTCAATTTTCCTTGCTGTTTACATTAGAAAGAATTCACTGCAAAGAACTCTAAAAAGGAACTGACTCAGTTTTATTTTGGGGCACTGTAAATCCAAAACTACACTGTCAATATTCTAATAGAATCATTTCAGAGAACAAAAATTTCTTTTGACCTTATTTTTCTCTCATTTATTAATATTAGATCATTTATCTCTATTAAGTAAGTAGGTTTTTAGCACTGGGTAGTACATAGTTGCCTTTTTAAACATGCATTTTATTTTTGTGACATCATAAGACTTGATTAATACTTTAAAAAGACCCCTTGAATTGATTTATGTTCTTCAAAAAGATACCCCTTTTCACAGATGAATGTGTCTTTATAAAAAAAAAAAAAAAAGAAAACAGTCATGGAAAAGACTGTTATTTTATTTACCTAACCATCCGCTTAATTTTAGAAAATTCTCTGGTCACATACTGGAAAGGTGAATGTCTGACCCATGAAGTATTTAAGTATTTTTCAAGTTACTCCTGATCATAACTTTCTTTCATCATTTTTCTCAGAGGTTTTTTTTTAATTGTTGGATAGTTGTAGGACTTCACTAATCAAGTTTAATTTATACTGTTTTGATTTCTAGTTAGCTTATAAAATAATTTGTCAGGATTAATGTGTGAGACAATATCAGAGAAAAGTATTTTTAGTATCAATGATGAAGTATATTTTAATTCATTTTTCTTTGTTGTCTCAGGTGGATCTCCTTACGTAGCAGCCAAAATAAATGAAGCAAAAGACTTGCTAGAATCTGGCACCAAACGTTGATTGATGCTTAAGGACCACGCTGAAGGAAAAAAAAGCGGGGACTTCAAAAAAAAAAAAAAATCCTGCAAAATATTCTAAAACATGGTCTTCTTAATTTTCTGTATGGATTGACCACAATCTTATCTTCCACCATTAAGCTGTATAACAATAAAATACTAATAGTCTTGCTTTTTATTATCTTTTAAAGGATCTCCTTAAAATTCTGTAACTGACCTTTTTTTCTTATTTTCTTTGTTACATTCATACATTTTTAAGATTTTTGTTATGTTCTAAATCCCCCCCCCACACACACACACGTGTGCAAAAAGTATGATTATCAAGAATGCAGTTGGGATTTGTGAGCAATGAGAAGTTGTTTTCTTATTGCTTATATTTGTACCCTAACTGTCTCTCTTTTTCAGGGAATTTGGGACTCTGCCTATATAAGATGTTTTAAATGTCTTGAGAGCAAGTACTGGCTGATACCCCTTGGAGATATGATCTGAAATGTAATGGAATCTATTAAATGGTGTTTTGTAAAGTAAGGGTTAAGAACCCCGCTCCCTCTGAGACCCTATAGCTAAAGCATGAGGACTTGGAGAGCTACTAAAATGATTCACGTTTACAAAATGAGCCCTGTGAGGAAAGGTTGAGAGAAGTCTGAGGAATTTGTATTTAATTATATTCTCCCAGTACTGTATATTTATTCATTACTCAGTCTACAAATATTTATTGACCCCTTTGATGTGCAAGGCACTACCGTGGGTCCCCTGAGAGTTGCAAGTATGAAGCAGTCATGGATCATGACCCAAAGGAACTTACATGTAGAGGAAGGATAAATCACACACATAGTGAATGCTGTTAGATACAGGTGATATATTTTAAAAGTTCAAAGGAAGAAAATAATATGTTAAACACTGCATGAGAGGAGAAATAAGTGGCATAGAGCTGGGCTTTAAAAAAGAAAAATAATCAGAGATACCATATGATTGGTGAGGTGAGTCAGTGTTATTTCTTCTGAGATGAGTGTTATTCTGAGATGACAATTAGCAGAAATAGATATATCAATTGGAGTGATTAGAGTGCAGGGTTTCTAGAAAGCAAAGTTTGGACAGCGTGGTCATCAAAGGCCAGCTCTGTGACTTACACTGCATTAAATTAATTTCTTAAAACATAGTCCCTGATCATTATCACTTTACTATTCCAAAGGTGAAAGAACAGATTCAGATACAGAGTGCCAGCATTATTTCCCAGTATTCCTTTACAAATCTTGGGTTCATTTCAGGTAAACTGAACTACTGCATTTTCTGTATCTTAAAATACTTTTTAGATATCCTAGATGCATCTTTCAACTTGTAACATTCTGTAGTTTAGGAGTTCTCAACCTTGGCATTATTGACATGTTAGGCCAAATAATTCTTTTTTTGTGGGAGGTCTCTTGTGCGTTTTAGATGATTAGCAATAATCTAACCTGTTATCTACTAAAGACTAGTCTTATCAGTTGTGACAACAAAAATGGTTCCAGATATTGCCAAATGCCCTTTAGAGGACAATAATCGCCCCCAGTTGAGAACCATTTCTGTAAAACTTTAATTACTATTTTTTCTTTTGGTTTATAAAATAATGATCCTGAATTAAATTGATGGAACCTTAAAGTCGATAAAATATGGTTCTTGCTTTAAAGTCCCCGTACATGTCCTACTAGTTTTCTCATACTTTAGTGTTTTTCATTTTTCTCCTGTAATCCTTGTACCTAAGAATGCCATCCCAATCCCCAGATCCCCACCTGCCCAAAGTCTAGGCATAGTTGAAGGCCAAGCTAAAATGTATCCCTCTTTTTCTGGTGCATCCAGCAAAAGTAATATCATGAATTATCAGCTCTCTGAGAGCAGCATCATATCTGTCTTGTTTACTGTTACATTGGCAGCCAATAAATATTTGTTGAGTGAATAAATAAATCCCCATAGTACTTTATTCTTCACATGATACATACCTATGGGGCTATAGCTTGGTACCTTGCGAAGCAACTCTTGGTGTAACATACCTTATTTCTCGTACTAAAATGCAAGAACCTTCAGAGCAAGAATATCGCCATTCATCTTTGTAACCTCTTTACTCTGGAGCACTTGCATTTAGCAGGCATCATAAAGTTTTACATACTAAGAAAATGTTGCCGTTTTCTGAATACTATGCATCAAAACATGTTACCGCTAATTTGGAAAGTTCTGCTAAGGAATATTGGGGCACCCTCAGTTGCACCTTTTAACTGATGTCATATTTTCCTAATCCATACTTTATTCATGAGAATTTGAGTCACCCCAGCATTAGCTTAGAATTTCCTTAATTCCTGTTTTCTTTGCAGGTACCTTGGAGTTAGGTCTGCTTTTGAATACTATCCTCCTGTTATGTGACCTTGGGCAGTTACTCAGTTTTCTAGTCAATAACCTGTATCTATAAAATAGAGAAAATCATCCTATCAAATACGGTTATTGTAGAGAATAAGGATGTATAAAGCATTTAATCACATAAATGCTCAAAAAATATAATTTTTACTTCCTTCACTGCCTCATTTAGTTAGTTTTATCTTTAAAAATACCTCGGATTCAGGGTAAAGTTTCAGGTATGTCCCAGTAATCATTTATTTCACCCTTGAATCTGCAATTTGGGTAGAACATGGTGGGGACAGCTCGTCTGCATTCCTTGCAGCATTAACAGGCTGGAGGCACCAGTTCTCCAGCCAGCAAGTTGGGCCTGGTTGTGGCTGAGAGCCTCGGTTTTTCTCTCTGCTTAGGTTCCTATTTACACAGGCTTCTCCACAGGGCTACTAGAGCATCGTCACCATAGCAGCTGTCTTATAACAGAGTGTTCCAAGAGACAAAAAATGGAAGCTGCCAGATTGCCCTGGGTCTGGAAACTGTCAGGGCGTCACTTGTGCCATATTCAGTTGGTCTAAGAATTACAGAGCCTGCCTCGATTCAAAGGGAGAGGATAGAAAGGACTGAAAGAATCAGTGGTCATCTTTAATATGCAACAGGACAGGGTTGGGATTTTTTCTTCCCCTTGAGTCTGTGAAGGCATTACTTAAAAAAATAAGGCATATACAATTTAACTACAGCTACTTGGAGTATAAGCTCAGAAAGTTTCAGATAATAAGTACAACTACTATTTTTCTGCTGTTATCCTTGTACCTAAGGATGCCATCCTAATCCCCAGATCTCCACAACTATACCTACATAGTTGAAGGCCAAGCTAAAATGTATCCCTCTCTTTCTGGTGCATCCAGCAAAAGTAATATCATGAATAATGAGCTCTCTGAGAACAGGGATCATATCTGTCTTGTTTACTGTTGCAGTGAATAAGTACAGTTGCAGATACTCAGGAGTAATTCTCTCAATGGCAGTATACTTATAAAACTGAATTTTCACCAGCTACACACCCCCTCCCCCCAAACTCCTTATTATCTGTAAAAAGCTTGTTTGGTTACCTGTCTTCAGTAAAGATTGTGCTTGCATATTTGCTGTCATTGCATATTCTGCTTAATTAAGTTCTGTTGATATTGCAGTTTCTGTGTGTTCTTACATCTTAGATGCAATCTGAGGGACTAGGAAGGCCTTTTAAAAATAAAACAATTCAGATTGCAGAGAAAGTGTAAGTCATGGACAGTTAATTAAAGGGGAACATAGAATGCTATTTAGATTTTAGTTGATGGTGCCAATCTTCAGCGTAAAATCACAAGTGGAGAGAAGTTTAGTAAGGAAAAAATGTTGGGCTTGGAATGCATTGTTTAGTCTTCAAAGCACTTTACTTTTTGTGAATATATTTTAGACATTCAGCAAATATTGAATACTTACTATATCAGGCAGTAAAGATATAAGTTCATTCTTAAAATGTTCATGTTCAAGCTAAATACAAAAAAAAAATAAGTTCTTAAACAGAAAACTTTTTCCCTCATACTTTGTAATTAACAAGACATATAGGAGTTGCATTAATGGGCATGCTTATGATTGATTATCCAGCAGTGTCATTAGAAATACATTTTATTCATGTGCAGGAATCTTTTGGTTGTCATGGGGAACCTTGAACACAGAAAAGAACTTTTTATTGATAAGGTAATTCAACACACTTGACAATTAGCTTAATATGGTTTAATACCATTTGTGGGAGAAGATGAATCAGCCAGGCTCTTTATGTCAAGAATATGAAGTTTCTCTGACTCCACTAACTTAATATGAGCTACAGAGACTGCAGTGAAAAGTGAAATATCCAAGTACACCAGCTTATTTCACACAGTGGAACCATGCTGTCCTCTGGCACCCTGCACCTTACCCAACAGTCATCAACCAGATACAGGCTCCTGGCTGCAAGGAGGATTTGATGGGAATGAGTAAATGTGTCAGCATAGTCCCTCCCTTCTAATGGAAAAGCAACCTCAAGAGCAAATCCTATTAATGGGTGGATCAGTATCGTCTACTTGTCAAAAACATTCCATGAATTATGAATCAAAATTTTATTTATGGTGGCATTGCACACATTAAGAGATTAGGATTTTTGTTAGCATCATTTATTAGCTGGAAAAGTTGAGAAGGTTCTCTGGACTCATTTTTGTAGGTGGAACCTAAGTGATCTGGATCATTGCCCACCAGCGAAATTGCTGGGCATGGCGGACAAAGAAAATGTTCCTTCTAATGATTTTTTATGAGCTGAGTAGCTATTGTTCCCAGCTGAGTGCTCTTTTCCTCTTTTTATTGTTGCTGAGCAAAAGAATTTATAAAAAGCTCTTTCTTTTGTATTAAAAACCCTGCTCAACTGAAATGCAAGTTCATTAAGTAATGTTCATTTCTCTTCCTGCCATAATAACCCTTTCCCTCTCTGTTCGATTCAACAGTGTCTAGCAGCACTGGTCAAAATTTTAAGTCTGAACAGACTATATTACATAGATGTAGAGAAATAGATATTCAATCTTCAGCTTTAAGGGGGAGCTTAATTTCACATGAGTAGAATATGATCACTTGGGCTAGATGTTGGCCATAAATTTCAAATTAGTATCTCAACTTAGCGGGGGGAATCAACAGTGGCAAACTTCAATTATGACAGGATAAAAATCACATAGAGATAGTTCAATATGGACATCTAAACTATAATGCTAAATGCCAATAATTAGAATAAGTTCATTTTAAGAAAAGCCATAATATTAGCTAACATTTGTTTAGTACCTGTGCCAAACATTTTGCCTATGTTACCTTAATTTTCATAGCTAGCCTAAGAGGTACTATTATGTATCCCCATTTTACAGGTTAACAAACAGGCTCAGAGGAGTTTAGGATCTTTTCCAAGATTACATAGCCAGTAAGTAATGGGACTAAGATCCAAATTCAGACTCTGAAACACATACTCTTTATATTATATTGCACTTGTCCTAAAAATGTGGGAATCAGAATGAAGGGACTTGTATGACTTTTGGCTCATTCTTTGATGCATGTGGCCTGGAGTTATAAAGGATCCAGTGTCATTGTGCATCATGAGCAAGGAGTACCTAATCTCTTTAATTCTTCCCTGGAAGCTTATGACGTCCATCCAAGTGCACATAGCAAAAGTTCTGTTGCAAAGTTTAGCAGAGTGAGTTTCTCTGACTCAGAGTGATGATGGAGGAAGCTTTGATGAGATTTTATCTGAAATGTTCATGGACAAGAGCTTTCAAGGAGAACATCCAGAGCAAGGTTCCAGAGACAGCTCATGAAAGTGAAGCAGCAAGACCTTGCATGAGAAATGAAGAGATAGCTCAATGTATTAAAGATGAAAACAAGAAGACCGAATTTATTGAAAGGAGCAGAGAGGCAATGAAAACAAGGCAACTGAAATGAGGTAACTTGCAGCAATTGAAAGGGAATTTCAGTACTTTTGTAGAATTTTAAAAAATTGTTTTCTGCTGTTTATTTTCAATTTTGAACAGGGTTATTTGTTCATGCCATACTTATTTGCCAAATTCCAAAATTCTATCTATATAGTTTTACAGTTGTCTGGTGGAATCAATGGAACTTTAGTTACCAGTCAAATGCATCTTTGAGATTGTCCAGTTAATTCTCTATTTCTGGTAGCTGTAATAAATGTTGAAAAGGTTTCTAACTCCTGGAGAAAGTTTCTAACTCCTTATGACTCCTTATGACTAATATTCATAACAGACTTGTGAGTTCCTTGAACACGGATACACCTGTATTCAAAAGAGTGTATTCCAAAGCTAACTCAGTGATCTTTCCATTTATCTATTGGATTAGCGGTATCTTTGCTCTTTCCTTCTGTAAATGTGAATAGTTAAGGGTTGACTGCAGAAGTGTTTACACTTTGGCTTCCATGCCTCTGGAATGTTTGTGCTTTGGTGGTGAGATGTGAGACTATATTTGTATAGTCTGCATCTCTCAGGCTGCCCCAGAATGTTGTATAGTGCAGTGCCGAAGAAAGCAGCAGGTACACACAGAAATGGAGCCTTCCCTGGTTAACCCTGCTTGGATCTGAGTTACACTCTGTTTCTTGACTTCTTGGGACTTAGGTAATCAGTTTGCCTTATACTGTATCCCATTTTGTACTCGCTTACATACTACATTCTTGTTTGGGCTTTCCTTTCTTTCTTGTAAGCAGATATTTTTTTAAAGCCAATATGTGAAAATACGGATACACTACAATTAAATAAAATGCTGTTGTGTTTGTTTTGCTTTAAAATTTTAAAGGATAAGCAATAAGATAGTTTTATCTACGTGGTTTTCCCAGTGCAGTTAAAATAAAACCTAACCTGCCAAAATTGAATTTACACTCAATTTTTCTGTTGTATAACTCTTGAAGAACACCTCATGTGTTATGTAACTTCATCTACATTGTGTACTCTTTTATTTATTAAAAGTCAATGTTAATCTTTCATTTTTTCTACACTTCCCTTTACTTCCTCATGAGATGCTCAGCCCAGTTGTCCCTCAGGACACAGTATCGATTGGTTCACTTTTAAAAGCAATTATTAGAAACCCAAATCATAGACATGTGAATTTTCTCAGAAGCCATTATTGAAACTTGGATTTTTACCTCTCATACCAAAATAAAGAAGGGAAAAAACAGAAATCAGCCTAACAATACCTTTAAATTGATTTTTATATTTATCTTGTAATGCAAATACCAAAGAAAAGTACCTAGTTCCTTGGTTTATTTACTTATATCTTGCCTCTGTTATCTTCGTAACAATTTTTGGCCTCAGCACTTTTGACTGCATGAAGAACTCTAAACATAGGCAATGGTAATAGAAATGCTGACACATCTGAACCGTCGGCCCCGGAATATATTATTGAATATGACTGCACAAATGCCTGGGAACCTATACTTAGCGTGAAGAATAAGGCCACTGTTCAACTTCCAGCAGGAGGAGAGTACAGACAGATGTGCCCCCTGTTTCTCCTCTCTGGCTCTTCCATTGTCTTTCCCTGGCTCTTGTGTGTGTGTGTATGCAGGCAGGCACACACACGTACAAACACATCCTGCCCCATGGAGTGGTCACATCTTAATATCTACTGAGGCCAGTTAGACATTCTGTGGGCCGAGTATGTGTTGCAGTTGCTTAACTGGCCTAGAGGTCTTACGATGTCATGGGCACCATCAAGTGATCTGTTTTCAAATCTGTAGAAGGAGGAGGACTGGTAGTGTTGGGCTTACATAACATAAAGGAGCTTGGATTTGTTTTGTCAGGAGATGAATGTGTTTTTCACAGCAGTCTGGTGAATTAAGAACAATACACAGAATCCCACAGCGAGCATGTTCTATTTGACTCTGTTGATGGGATTTATGTATGGAACAACAATTTTCTGTATAGACATAATTGAATACATATTACCATGATCTGAAACCATGCAAGAATATGTACGGTGTGTGGGAAACCTGAAAACAGATACAACTGATGAAATTATTAGTTTACATTTTTTACTCAAAATATTTGTGAAGCAGCTATTCCCTACATATGCTCTATGTAGAAATGCAGAGACAAGTAGATGACTGTAATGTGTCACCATCTCTTTTTTGGACTGAACTTTTTTTTTTTTTTTTTTTTTAAGATGGAGTTTCGCTCTTGTTGCTCAGGCTGGAGTGCAATGGCACAATCTTGGCTCACCGCAACCACCACTTCCTGGGTTCAAGCGATTCTCCTGCCTCAGCCTCCCGAGTAGCTGGGATTACAAGGACTGAATTTTTAATAGAGCAAGAATGCCAAAAGGGAAGTCCCTCAGATCTGGTGTGTGGCTCAGTAATGCCCTCAGCTCCATGCGGCTTCTTCCCTTAGGGCTCTGAGTAAAGTCTCTGGGTGTCAGAAGGTATGAGGGTCTCTTGTATTTAATAATATCAAGGGAGTACAGTGTTCTCCCTCAAAGCCTGGCCAGCAGTTACTCCTGGAGAAAGAATAACAATCTGGCTAACAAATGTGTCACCCACGTAAACTGACCAGAAATATCTGGAGCCGTGAACACCTAGTTAGTGGGGTCAACAACAGGCCAGGCAGTAATTGCTCAGTGCCTCATGCACTAGCAGCAGTGGGAATTGCCGTAGTGTAAATTGGTTTTAGGGGCCAAATTGATCAACCAAAAGAGGCTCAGAGATTTTTGGTGTTCGGGTTACTGACAAGGGTTCCGACCTTCTGGATCACGTGATGAAATGCATGGCAGTTGACTCTGCTCTCCTCTAGGTTTTCTGTCTCCCTTCCAACCCCCATCAGCAACCATTTCTCGTTCTTGAGGCTGCTTAGCCTAAGAACTTTTGGTCTTTGCTGTCTGGGAATTACAAATCCACAATGGCAGTGAAAGCTTTTCTTTCTCCCTCCTCCGTCCTTTCCTACTTTTGGCCTTTTTTCGCTTTTGCAGCAGTTACACTTGCATCCATCTGCTAGACACCCACAACATCAGGGCGCTGGGGTGTGGTTCCTGCTGGGCAGTCAAGGAGCTCTGGGTCCGTGACAGAACTGAGGCAGCTTCCCCCAAGTTACCTCACCTTGTTTTCCCCTTCTGAAATATCACCCACTTACCTGCCTACAGAGAGAGACAGGGCATAGGGAGTAACAAGAAGAAATGCACAGCATGTTCTGGACTCCTCAAAGAGAAGTGTTTGTTCAAGGCATTATTAATATTTTTGCAAGGCACAGTAACATTGATTTTTTTCATCCAAGAAGCATTTTGCATTTGCACAGAGTAGTCACTAGAGTGTTGAACCATTTTCTTTGGTACATGGAGGAAGTGGCTCATCCTCGGCCTAAGAGCACCAAATTTGACTTGGTATTTTTTATTTCCAGTTCCAGGCGTGAATCTTTACTCCATTTTGCAAGTAGCTGGAAAATCTTCTGTTTAAATCCACATTGGGTAATACTGCATCATTTTAAGTTTTCTATCTGGAGCTCGGTATAGGAGTTCACCAATGCCAAGCACGGACTCTGTGCATAGAATGCCTTGTATAGGCTCCATGCTGCAAGCCTCCCACACTGATGGATTTAATTTTTTTTAACATCCCAGCCAATCAGGTGTCTGACTATAACTTGAAGCCAATTAGTATTTTTCACAGAGCCAGGTGCAAAGCTGCCAGGTAACATCTGCAAGTGACTTGCATTGCTCTAATGGGATCTGCATATGTTCAGCTCTATATGAAGATGTCTTTCACTTGACATGAAGTCATCTTTGGTCTTGTTCTCCCTCGACTCCATTAAGCAGACACACCTACATGTGTTGCCAATTTGATCCACTTTCAAAGGAGAATTGTGCCTAGTGTTTCTTTTCATGATCTAATATTTATGCTGATGCCTCTTGGAAAACTGTATCTACCAATCCAAAGTGCTTTGAGAAGGGAGGGGAGGGGGTATGACAACACATCTCTCGTTACCATCAAGGCATTTGCTGATAATATGTGGTCTAACCTAAATTATCCAGTAAAGATTTACTTGAGGACTTTGTAAATTTCTTTTAAAAAATAAATCTGATGGAGGCAATTTTTTTTCCCTCAAAGACACAATATATCTGAGTTCCTGTAACTTTGAGTCTCCTAGAATCTATGTGACTATGAATGACTATGTGACTATGAATTCAGTGACTATGAATCTAGAGCTATGTGACTCTAGGCAGGACAGCCTTTGCTGAGCCACTTGCATTAGGTGCTCACTGGTGGCCATAGGACCTGTAGAAGGAGCACACGTTTCCAAGTCACACTGACCTAAGTTTGAATCCCTGACCCACTCTGTTAGCACAGTCATCTTGTGAAAGTTTTGTAACCTCTCTTTTGATTTCCTGACCCATAAAATGGGTATGATAATACATACCTCAGAGTTTAATGATTTCATAGATACAGACATGCCTGCTTAGTGCCTGTACATGATAGCTTTTCAAAAACTGCTCATTTTCAGTGCCTATCTTTTTGTCTCCACTGCTTTTATTTTATTTCAAGTACTGTACAAATATTCCAAGTGAATTTTTAAAAGAATGGGTAACTACCAGTATTTCCAACATCTTAACCTCAACTATATTCTTTTTTTCTGGGGTCTCTTCTAGTATATATTCACATAAAGCCTTAGGAATTGATCTTATAGGAAATGCCTGTAGACAAATATGCTCATCTCTAGATTGGAAATTGAACCAAAGTATTTTACGACAACACTGGAATGCAGTTTGAATATTTTTATTAAAGTAAATAACTGACTATCAATACTTGTGGCTAAATAAGAATACATGTTTAACAGCTGAAAACTTTATCCAAGAGCATTTAGAGAAAAAAAATAAACAGTCCTTTGGCCAGGTTTGTGGCAAAGCAAGGTATGATAATATTAATAGCTGTTCATTACTGAGTGCCTGATATTTGTGTCAAACATTCTTTATATTATTTCTTTCATCCTTACAACACCCAGTTAGCTATGAGTCTGTTTTCAAATGCATAACAAAAAAAATTTTCACAGGAAACCAATTACTTTAAAACAGTACTTTTTATAAAACTGAAAAACATTTGTGATATAGTAATGTATATGGCTTATTATTAATGCATTAAATATCAAGATTTATTTCACAAAGAAGGGGTTCAAGAATATAAGTACTTTTCATAGAACCACATGGTCAGGAAGGGGTAGGATTGGATCTGCTCCCATGTCTTCTACCCCCATAGTCTCCTCTTTCCCCCTTATCCTGCTGCCTTAAGACTCTTAGGGAGCTTAAGACTCTTAGCCTAAGTTCCGGAAAACTTCTCTCCTGGCTTAAAGTGAATGCTGGGTAATTTATTTAGTCTGCTCGGGGTACTCATTCATTCCAACATGATTGTAGTGCAAGGACCTCCCTTCCTTTCAGAACATTTGTCACTTGTCATGTTGCATTTAGGACGCCAGAGGAGGCATCCAGTGAAATGAACAGGAGGCACTTTTGTGACAAATAGACTTCAGAAGCCAAAGCTGGAGCTGGAAAAGACCTTGCAGATCTTCAAGCCTCCTTGAGGTGCAGCCTGATGGATTTCCAGATCCGTGACGTTTTCTAAACACTTGATCACAGCAAAAAGAATAAAGACTGATTTAAAAGGAAGACCCCGGGCCTAGGTGTAAGAGAGAATGTTGCCGTTTTTATGTCCTCTTCACAGGGAAATAGCAGATTTCATGAACTCAGACTTTGGAGAAAGGCTAATGTGGATTTAAATTCCAGGTCATATACTTACTTATTGTGCAGCTTTCGACAATTTACTGTAAAATAGAAGTATATCACCTACTTCACAGGATTGCTGTGAGAATGAAATAAAGTGGTGCGTATCACACACTGAACATAGTACCTGACACATGGCTGGCGCTCCGTAAATGTGTGCACAATTCAATTCCTTTCACTAAACCAGTGATCCTCTGCTTTGCCTGTTTCTTACAATCCCCTGTGTAGCTTTTACAAGTTCTAATGCCCAGGCAGCACCCCAGACCATCAGACTTTCTGGGGTGGGAGCCAGGCAACAGTATTTCTCCATATCCAGCCAACGTTGAGCATCCCTGAACTAGATGCAGGCTGAGTGAGGCCCTGGTAGAGAGCCTCACCTGTCTGCAAGGGCTCTGCGGGAACATAGCTCAGGGAGGCAGCAGGGGTCAGGGCCTGGGACAGCATGGAAGGGACCTCTCAGCTCACTCCAAGGGCTGCAGGCAAGGCCATCCCCAGGGCCTAACTGAGGGCAAATCACTCTGAGGGCTTTTCTTCTGCCACAGCACTTTTATCCAAGTGAAACAGAACAAAAGGGCAGCCTGGAGAAGGATTATGATCAAAGCAGGCAGCTTAAAGAGCGACGGTAAGGAAAGGGGGAAACAGACAGTCCAACGGGGTGGTAAGAACAAGCCTGCACCAGCACATCTGACTGCGAAGGCTCTCTGACTGTCAGTGCAACTGTCCAAAGTGATCGTCTCTTTCACTCGCTCAGAAGTCAAGGACGGGTGACCCATTGCTTTGAATAGAGTTGCCCCGAATCATGACTGGGAAGTTCGGTGTGGTCCCAGGGTCAGCAGCACAGCATCATCAGAGAGCTGGTCAGAAGTGCAGAATTTCAGGCCCTGCCGCGGGCCTGCTGAGTCAGAACCTCGAGTGGTAGAGCCTAGGAATATGCATTTTAACAAATTCACAAGTGAGCATGATTGAGAAGCACGGCTGTGTATAGTGAAAACAGAGCAAACTTTAGGCGGCAAACAGCACTTCTGAGTTTGAGCCCTGGCTCTTTCACTTACTGTGTGATCTTTGAAAGGTTGCTTAACTTCTCTGAACCCCTGTTTCCTCATTTGTAAATTGGGGATAGAAAGATTTACCTTAATAATGGACATGCAAGGAAATTGTGAATGAAATAGAGGGGGGTCTTCGGGTTTGGATTGGAAAAAAAAAATCACTTTTGTTTTTCACAAATTTCTAAAATTTAGCATTTTCTTTGATGATGAATGTCAGCAACATTTGTTAGCAGCCTGTGACTTTGTCACCAGAACAAACCACACATACTTCTATATTACATTACAGTTGTTACAGATAACTTCAAATATCATTTGTATTCATCCAGTTCAAAATTACAGTTGCTTTTAGACTTGCTGCTAGATATTTAATGCATTAGTAATGAGGCACTTACACCATGATATCACACATGTTTTTTTTTCATTTTATAAAAACTGCATTTTAAATTAATTGGTTTCCTTTATAATTTTTTTATATGCAGTTGAAAACATTATTTGACGAGAGGTCCATAGACTCATGGCACAAAACACTTTTAAAAGCCCTCCCTGCCTGGAAAGTTGTTGTGATGATTTAGTGATGGAATCAAATGTGTCCAACGCTTTATAGAGACTCAAATAACAGTGCCCTGATTGTCCTCCCCAACATTGTCATGTCTTGCTTTGTCCTAAGCCTGGGCCAAAGATTCTCTAGACTTTACTGGGGGTATGTCAGAATACCCACTGTCTGGTCAACTTTGCCGGCATGCATTTCTCTCGCTAATCCTGGTTTTACGGAATGAGAGCTGTTGTGTGTTGAGTGGCTGCTCTTTGCCCCAGTGGTGAAGTGTGCTGTCTTGAATCACACAGCCAGTAAGTGGGAAAGCTGGCGGGTAGTCTCCACACTGCCATTTATATACCTGGGTGGAGCTAAGTCCAGATGTTGGGGGACAGGCTAAGGACTCCTGCATCCTCCTAGTTCAAGAAGATGACAGAAGGGCTATCTGTGAAATCATGAAGCACCTGCACTCTCTTAGTTCTTGTACATTCAATAAGCATTACTTAAGCACTTACTATGTGCCTGGCCCTTTGCTAGTCACTAGGATACGCAGCTGGGTAGGCCATGAGCCTTGGCTCTAAGAAGACTATAGGCCCTGGGAGCAGAGAAGGGTATCCCCTAACACAGTGGGGCAAGAGGTGGGGACTAAAAGGAGGTTCCCCTGAGCAGATAGTTAATTTGTCAAATTGGCTGGGTGCTGTAGTGCCCAGGTGTTTGGTCAAACATTATTCTGGATGTTTCTGTGGGATGTTTTTGGATGAGATTCACATTCTAATGGGAGGACTTCAAGTAAAGCAGATTGCCTGCCACAATGTGGGTGGGCCTTATCCAGTCAGTCAAAGACTTTCATAGAACAAATACTGACCTCCTTCAAGCGAGAATGCATACTGCTAGCAGACAGCCTTCCGACTTCAGCTGCCGCATGACTTCTTCCCTGGGTCTCCAGCCTGGTGACCCACCTGGCAGATTTTCAACTTGCCAGCCTCTATAACCTCCTGAGCAAATCTCTTAAAATAGATTTCCCCTTCTATCCGCACCTCCCATTGATTCTGTTTCTCTGGAGTGCCCTAATACAAAGTCCAACTGGCTATATTCATTTGTGATTATGCTCCTGTGTGCTTTACTTTTTATTTGATTATGTCTCATTACACAGCTCCTGTCCTGGGACTCCGGGCCCCTGAGGGATTTTCATTTTATTACATAGACCCCTTATGACAATGTTATATCTGGGCTAATGTAACCAGTGGTGTTTCATTGGGCATGAACCATTTGGGGTGCACTGGGAAGCATGAGTGTAGGAGGGAAAAGGAAAGACATTGGTGCCTACTGAGTGCCAGGCACTGTGCATTTTACACTCATTTCAACCTCTAACGCTCGGTGTACAACAAGGTGCACAGAATTATTCCCATTGCACAGACAAACTGAAGTCTGGAAAGGGTAAGTGACGCGTCTGAGCACACCCAGCTAATAAGAAGAATCAAAGATGGCACCCCAATCTCAGTATCTGCCTGACACCCAAGACACCCGAGACCAGGCTCTTTAAAACATAAAATGCTGTTTCACACAAAAGGTGCCAGGCCCGGGGAAGAGGAGCCCCTTCTCAGGACAGCCGTGGCTCCATAGCCCAGTAAAGCTTCCCACCACCAAGGGGCCTTGCAGCCACACCACCCCCTCCCATGAGAGATCCTCTGCACCTTGCTTGAAGCTCATCAGGAAGGTCACCAAATTGTAAACTAAAGGAACCCTTCAGTCTCAGGAGGATCTTTGAAACACTGCACCTCAATCCTTGGCCCCAGAGCCTAGGTTCCACCCAGGGCTCCAGGTCCTCAGGCATTTGGCCCATCAAGTGCTGCTTGACTCCTCTGTATCTCACCCCACTGTGACCCTGCCATTTTGCTCGCCTGATGAGGATATCCGTCGGGCAGCATTGCAGCTGTTGTGCAGCCCGGGAGATTGCATCTATTGCTTGTTTCCTTATCTGTGTGCTCTTTCATTCTATCAGACAAGGAAATTAAATTGGTCTGGCACCATTTGCTCTCTAGAAAGCTACTTTGGCTGCTAAATCCACCAAAGGGGGTGGATTTATTTGGGTGTTTCTTTCCTAAGTGAGTGAACAGGCCTTTTCAGAGCCGCCCACAATTAACTGAAAGGCCTGAGCTGCTGTGCCAGGCCCACCTGTCGTGGGGATGGAAGCCAAATGGGGCAGATGGGATCGAAGTGGGGCCAGAAAATAGCCTCTTAATTTAGCACCAGAGTCCTCTCCCACTCTGCTCCAGCCCCCCTACAATTGGAAAAATGTGGAAGGCACAAATGTGAGTCAGAGAAAACCATCCAGGAACCTGGGTGTTAAAACCCCACCTCCAGACTGCAGCAGGGAATGTTAGGAAAAAAGGGCTGAAAACCAAACGTCAATATTGGTTTTGCTCCTGATGCTTGGAAGGGTCTCCCTTGCCTTGTCCTCTTCATGAATGAACATTCACCTCTTCAGCCTCCAAAGGGTGCCCTCGCAGTTTTCCACAGCCTCAGAGTCCCCATCTCTCCAGGCAGAGAGCCCACTGGCCCATCTGCATCTCCGGCATGTTGAAATGACCTGTTGGCATACTTATGGGCTGATACTATTATGTTTTTTTTGTTTGTTTGTTTGTTTTTTGACTTGCCCCAAAAAGGAGCTGAGGTGCATTACAAACCTATAACTGAACTTTAAAATAAATCACTCACTTGAAAGTTGGTGCCAAGATCAGGGCAAAAGGAAATACGAAAAATGTATGTAAAATATCTACTCTGGGGTCTTCTTGGTGGGCCATGGCTTTAGCCCTCAGCTTTCCAGCAGCCAACCCGAAGCTGGTGCCTATCAGTTCCTTGATTCACGCTGTTCACAGCTGGTCAGCCAAGGCATGACTTTTCCAGTTCTGAGGCCTAAGAGCAACTTCACTCATCGTTTCTCATAAAAAGGACCCTGTGCAGGGTCATGAACAATGTCCTCAACATGTCATGGACATTGTTCTTAGGATAGACGTATGTTTCACGGGGCTGTGTCATATAACATCCTTTCTGTCCACCTATGGCACCACATCACCATGCCCTTTGGGAAGGGCAGTTCCACAGGGTGGCCAATACAATGGGCCTTGGCTCTAGTTTCCTGTTAGCCTGCCTACATTCACAATAGGCTTTCCGGAATCTAGAGGATTCAGGATGCAGTTCTCGCTTGCTCAATGGAGATTTGAATGAGTTTATGCAGTAGTCATGAATGAATATTCATTCGCACCATCGCTGAGCATCTGAGCCCGCTCCTTGGCTTTGTGGAATTCCCTGAGCTAAGGCAGATCTTGCCTCCCATTATAGAGGCTGAAAGTGGCAGCTACTTGCTTTTCTAGCCTCCTTTGCAGCTAGCAGGTGGCCAGATGGCTCAGTCACCACCAAACAGACACATCGCCCCCGAGTTATAACCATGACAAGGGTGCTGGCAGTGGCTGCAGAAGGATAATCTTTTTAGGGCAGCACGTGCAGCAGCACAGTAAATGGGGGCATCCAGTGACTGGAGCTAGCAGTATCAGCAATGGAGACTGTGACCTCCTCACTTGACCCAAGCCACTGTCCAGTCCGTAGGAGCCTGAACTTAGTTCTTCTGCCCTCCTGCTGAATATGTGATCCTCTCGATGTCCTTGTAATGAGTGTATATCCTGCTTAAATCAGCCTGAGTTGGCTTGGTTGCAAGAAAAAAACCTGCTTGATGCAAGCAGCTGTTTTTCTCTGCCCCCCGCCCACCTACATGCAAGGCATAGGGAAGTCAAACTGCTGTGGAAACCAAGGATGCATATATGCATAAGGACACAAGCCGGGTCTTCTCAAAGAGTTCCTGTGATAGATAGATGGATAGAAACTTGTGGGCCCTGCCTGCAGCACAGACTCAGGGGCAGAAAGACTGTCCCAGAGCTGGCTAGCCCGGAATCCACAGTCTAGATTTATACTGTCCAATATGGTAGCCAGTAGTCACATGTTACTGTTTACATATGATTTTTAATTAGTTAGCATTTAGTACTATGGAGAACAGTTTGGAGGTTCCTCAAAACAATACAACTTGGGCTACCATAGGATCCAGCAATCCCACTGCTTGGTATATACTCACAAGAAAGGAAATCAGTGTGTAGAAGAGATATCTGCACTCCTATGTTTGTTGCAACAGTGTTTACAATGGCTAAGATTTGGGAGCAACCTAAGCATCCATCAACAGATGAATGGATAAGGAAAATATGGTACATAGACCAGGCATGGTGGCTCACGCCTGTAATCCCAGCACTTTGGGAGGCCAAGACAGGTGGATCTCCTGAGGTAAGGAGTTCAAGACCAGCCTGGCCAGCATGGTGAAACTCCATCTCTACTAAAAATACAAAAATTAGCTGGGCGTGGTGGCGGGTGCCTGTAATCCCAGCCAGTCAGGAGGCTGAGGCATGAGAATCGCTTGAGCGCAGGAGGTAGAGATTGCAGTGAGCTGAGATCACGCCACTGCACTCCAGCCTGGGGAATAGAGCAAGATTTTGTCTCCAGAAACAAAAAAAAAAAGAAAAAGAAAAAATATGGTACATATATTAATACTTAATGGAGTACTAATCAGCCATAAAAAAGAATGAGATCCTGTCGTTTGCAACAACATGGATGGAACTGGAGGACATTATGTTTTTTTTTTTTTTGAGACGGGATCTCGCTCTGTCACCCAGGCTGGAGTGCAGTGGCCGGATCTCAGCTCACTGCAAGCTCCGCCTCCCGGGTTCACGCCATTCTCCTGCCTCAGCCTCCCGAGTAGCTGGGACTACAGGCGCCCGCCACCTCGCCCGGCTAGTTTTTTGTATTTTTTTAGTAGAGACGGGGTTTCACCGGGTTCGCCAGGATGGTCTCGATCTCCTGACCTGGTGATCCGCCCGTCTCGGCCTCCCAAAGTGCTGGGATTACAGGCTTGAGCCACCGCGCCCGGCCTGGAGGACATTATGTTAAGTGAAATCAGATAGGCACAGAAAGACAAACATCTCATGTTCTCACTTATTTGTGGGATCTAAAAATCGAAACAATTGAACTCATGGACATAGACATAGAGACTAAAAGGATGGTTACCAGAGGCTGGGAAGGGTAGTCAGGGGCTGGAGGCGGGGAGGTGGGTATAAAAAAGTAGAAAGAATGAACAAGACCTACTATTTGATAGCACAACAGGGTGACTATAGTCAATAATAACTTAATTGTACATTTTAAAATAACTCTAGGAGTGTAACTGGAATGTTTGTAACTCAAAGGATAAATGCTTGAGGGGATGGATACCCCATTCTCCATGATGTGCTTATTTCACATTGCAGGCTTGTATGAAAACATCTCATGTACCCCATAAAGACATACACCTACTATGCACCCACAAAAATTAAAATATAATTAAACAATAACAATATTAAATTAAATTAGTTTAAATTAAATAGAATTAAAAATCTGTTTCCGCAGGCACATCAGCCACTTATGGATGCTTGGCAGTCACATGCACCTACAGACTACCATTATGTACAGGACACATGGAGAACACGTCCAGCATCGCACAAGGTTCCATTGCACAGTGGTGGCCTAGAACCTTGACATTCCAGGCTGAGTGGCAGGATTTCTGCCTTTTTGAGACACACCTAATGCTTCTGGTGGCTGATGAGGCTGGGAGTTCCCAAGCAATGAGGCAGCAGTTCCACCCTCCTGCATCCTGGTGGTCTGAAATCCGCATCAGCTGCCAGGACCACAGAGCACTGGGCCAAGGCTCTGGGAACCCTGTTTTCCCTGCTGCATCTTTGTCTGTGTCCCTTTTGCTGCTTGTTGTTGGCTGCTTCAGGGGGAAACAAAAGTAAAGACAACCTTGGGTCAAGTTCTCACCATCATTCTCATCATCCTGGAACCTGGACCAGGCTCTGCCTCCTGGGCTGGTGCAGAGGTCATCTCAGGTATGCAAATGAGTGTGTTATGCAAATAAGTGCTTTCTACAAATAAATGAGTCATGCAAATGAGATTTTGCATTCTCTGTCTCTCACACTGGGCTGAGCAGGGGCTTTGTACTTACTCCAGGACCCGGCACAGTGCTTGACACATCAAAGTACTCAGCAAACGTTCACTGGGTACACATGGATGTAACACAGATCCCAAGGGACGTGATGTACGACAATCATTTCCATGCAGAGTGTCTTCCTTTCAGTCCAAGGCAAGGGGGGGGCGATACAGTAATAATGATAATGAGAGTGATGACATGTATGTGAAAAAAATGAAAATATAGAATATGAGTTTATTATAAAAATGTAAAGAAATTGGTTACATGTATAAAGAAATGTGGAGATATGGGCATATTTTTCTTTTAAAATTCCTTCAACATTGTTGTTACCCGTATCAGAGTAGTTAAGAATATGCTCTGACAGACATGGTCCTCCTCTGTGAAATGGGAGCTGTTACCTCATTTGGCTATGTAAGGACTAAATGAGATAATGCATGAAAAAATTCAGCGCTGCCTTTGGCATATAATAAATGCTAAGTACAAGGGAGCAATTATTGTTATTTTTGCACTAGAAATCCGTGTGATAACAATAGAGCGGAGCGGGACTCTGGGCGTCCCTGTCATTTTGTGGCTGTTGCTTCCCTCCCCCCTGGAGTGGGGATGGAAAGCTCTGGGCCTGGGCGTGATTTCTGTATCCTGACAGCCCAGCCCTCTGCCCAGAGGGCAACTGGGCCAAGTCCCCACTGTGTGCTCCCAGCACGAGGGCGCTGCCAACCTTCTCATACTTTTTCATGCTCCCTGGTTTAAGCCATGGGGGTTTGGAGGGATTTTTTTTTTTTTTTTTTTTTTAATTTGAGATCTGTCATCCTTGCAAATGAGTTTGCCCTTTGCAGCAAATCCACACCAAACAGGGACACTCTCCGGTTTTCTTTCGGTTGCCTTTTCTCCTCCCTTCTGTTCAAGTCCTGCAGCTACTAATGAGGGCCTCTGTCAGCTCCCTGGGAGGACAGGAAGAGCTGCCTTCACTCTCCTCCCTCTCCCTCTGTCTCTCTCTCCCAAACACACACACAGAGACTCAGGAGAGCTGCCCTTCTCATCTGGTCCTCCTTTTCCTCCTCTCCCCCATCTTCTGCCCTTTATCTTGCTGTTCTCACACTTTCTTCCTCCATCTCTCCTGTGACTCTTTTTCTCCGAATCTCATCATCTCTTCTACTTCCTCTCGCATAATAAGTGTGATATAAGTATTTGCTATGATTATGATGTCTCCCTCATCTCTTTCTCTCTTTCCCTCTCTCTCTTCCTGTGTCTATCTTTGTAATCTTTCTGTCTCTCTTGGTAACTGGCTATTTCTGTCTCTCACTGGCTCTGTCTATCTCCCTCTCTGTATGTATTTCTCTGTCGTCATCTTTCTGTGTGCATCTATTTCTGTCCCTCTCCTCTCCCTCGTCTGTGGCTCTTTGGCTGGCTCTTCATGTCCCTTAAATCTTCTAAGCCCCTCTGAGGGCTGTGGTCTGAGCACAGGAAGTAATAAGGAGGAGTATGCCCCACCCCGACCCCAACCACCCCAAGTCCTCACCACAGTGCCTGAGAAGTGGATCCGCTTCCCCTTGGCCTGAGATAAAAATGCATCTCTCTTCTTACAGCCCCTTTTCCTACAGAGAAAATACTGTGTATGGGGTCCTGCCTGGAAAAACTTCTGGTTGAGGACGTCATTTTGCGATGCTTGCAACACAAACTCTCAAAAACCAAACGTCTTGAAACACAATCTTTGTGGCTGTTCAACTGACTTAGTCTACTGGTAGACACACAGAATAACGAAGAATAAGAAAGTTTATGGCGAAAGCATTGCATTTTATCTTCACCCTTTCATAATCTACTCTTTGATACTTTAGCCCACTCTTCTTTGATACTTTAGCCACACTATAGCCCAGTATAACTTTTCATAGTAGGAGAGGTGCCATTATTATGATCTCCATTTTTAAAAATGGGAACTGATACTCGTAAAGATGCAATGATTGGCTCCCTGTCAAGGAGTTATTTTCAGTGCCCCAGGGCACAGCACACTTATCCCCTAGGGACCATGAGCCCCTCTCGTGCCCGCCCACGCCCCTATCAGCTCTAGGACTCTGTGATTTCCGTCAGAAATCCCAAACATCTCCCACCAAACCTGCCCAAGAGAGAATCTGTGTGGCCTTTTCGTACATCGTGTCCTTTGTAAGGCATCGTTCCCACTGCACGTGCCCCCACCGTCTCCAGGCTGAACAGCTCAGAGACGTAATCATGTTCTCGGACTCAGGCCTTGGCAGCGAATCTTGCAGCCATGCAGCCAGAGCTGCAGCAGAAACTCTGGCGAGAGAAGCTCTCTGAGGGGTTGGTAGAATACATTACTCAAACACTTGGATTTCTGCAAAAGTAGTGACACTTAATTCCTGCTATGATATTGGGATAAACAAAATGTAATCTGTTGCATTGTCCTTGCCCATCCAAATCTTATCTTCTTTTTCCATCTAAGTAACTGGGGGAAAAAAAATTACAGAAACCTTCATATCATATTAGGATCCAATTTTAACCAGAATGCTGAAAATTTCATACTGAAGGCAAGTGCATAGTTGCCATAAATGCAGGCGAACTTCAAGGTGAAGGAACTCCCTTGTACAATCGCGAATGCAAATGTTTAAAGCTACTCAACAATTTTCCCCTTGCAGCTGCCCGTTTTATCTCTTGCAAAACTAGTAATGATACAAGCAGTTGATTATGGTTTACAATAGCAATAAACCTCTCAGAATTGGTTGTTTCCAAAATAAATAGCCATTCTGTTAAATGTTAAATAACAAGTCATAAACTGCTGAAAACAACCAATTTCTTGTGGATTATTGCCTGAATAAATTTCAGCAGGAACGGCAGATCATTAAGCTGTGAGCGTCACAGATCAAAACCATTGGATTAAAAAAAAATCAATCCATTTACTTAAATCCATCCAAAGGAATTCCCATTTTACAAACCAAGTCACAGCACACGTTTTTACGTCTTCTTTTGGGCTTTTCCTTTGCTAGTCATGGTTAGCTCAATTCTGGCCAAAATCCTTTCATTCTTTTTCGGAGATTAAGGCATACCTAACCTGGGTGGTTAAATTGGCTCATTCTGAAAGCATGCAGCTTTCCTCAGCTGCATTTTCTACAAGTCTCCATCTACGGTGTTCCAATTGATAAAACACAGACCTGTCCACTAAGTTAAACATTTGAGTCAAGGCTCAGTGGCAAATATATTCAAACTGCAGCTCTAATAGAGGCTGTTCTGGTAAGAGAAGCCAACTTCATCGGGATGATTGACAGAAGATTCCTCGCCATAGCAACCAGGGTTATCTCTCTGGAATAACAACATTAACCTCCTTCATAACCAGTTTTTCATCCCTGAGTATAAAAGGCAGCTGCATGCATCTTGTATGATCCTTTATTTTTATTTTTGAATGAACAGTTAACACTTCTATAAAAATGGGACAAGATGCAGCAAAATCAAATTAATTTTGAATTCCTCTTGAAAAAAAGCATGGCAATGGATCTTGTAGGCAGAACAGTTAAAGAACAGGAAGGGTTCCTCTCTCTTCTGAGCATAGGGCAATAGCAGGGATATTTCTATTCATCTGCTGCCTCTGAAATAGCCTCCTGCATTGATCTGCTTTCTGCTGCTGTGGAGGGTGGGAAGGGGCAAAGAATTTGTTTCTTGTTTTGTTCCTGTCTTATTCTTTGTCCTCACAACTCCCAACACATACACACACACACACACACACACACACACAGTCTTAGAGGCTCTCAGGTGCAAAGCAATGAATGGTCTATGAGAAAATGGTGGGAAAA
Organism: Papio anubis; assembly: GCF_008728515.1. Classification (NCBI taxonomy): domain Eukaryota; kingdom Metazoa; phylum Chordata; class Mammalia; order Primates; family Cercopithecidae; genus Papio; species Papio anubis. The sequence goes on from NC_044990.1 coordinate 21,640,310, forward strand.
TGCATATTCTTTCTGAAAAAAATACGCATTTTCCACCACTTTTTTTGGAAAGAAATTGCTAAATGGACCCCAAACCATCTCCTCTGACTTATATCTAATGTTTTGTGAAAGCTGTGGACATTGGTGCCTTGAAATGTCACTGAAGCATCTCACCAGCCCCTCACAGAGATGCTGTGCCATGCTCTGGACCTGACTTCTCATGCCAGTCTCTGCAAGTAGCAAGCATGGCACTCAAGCCACAAGGAATAAAAACTGTGACAAGGAAAGACAGATTGTCCACCTGGATGGACCACTGCCAAGTCATGTCCTTCCCTGCCTCATTCCATCTCGGATGTGTTTCCCATTGGCACCAACTTCATTGCAACTGCCACCTTGAAAGGTGGAGCCATCTTGGTTGAGGCTTCTGTGTCACTTAAGGTCACAATCTTGTTGCCCAAGGCCCTGGTTGTAACCTCAAAGAACGTCAGTCCTCTGCGGAGGAAAGAGGCTGAGCAGGGAAAAGGTGCCACCTGGGCCCAAGCAAGGGGAACCTGGGAACATGGCATTTACAGAGAGCAGGACAGCATGGGGCCTCAAAGGGGAAAGGGGCCATTCAGCAGAACCACTCGGGTGAATCTCTGGCCCGATCTCGAAGTAAGCAGACAAAGTAGCCAAAAGGCATGACCGGTGGATTTCAAAAGATGTTCTGTGAGAAATGTTGTTATTTCTGAGTTGGAAGTAGGAAGAACTCTTGGAGATCCCCACAAATGTTGACAGCCTCCTTAGTTTCCTTCAAAACCACCTTATTTCCAGAGGTGCTGCCTCACACCCCTCACCCCACCAACAGCATCACTGTCTTTGCCGAACTCTGGAACCGCCTGGAATCCAGCTGGGGCCCTGAGTCCATGTGACCCTGTTACCAGAAAGTGGTCTCAATTCAGACCCAAGAGAGGGTTCTTGGATCTTGCACAAAAAAGAATTTGGGGTGAGTTCATCGAGTAAAGTGAAAGCAAGTTTATTAGAGAAGTAAAGAAACAAAAGAATGGCTATTCCATAGGCAGAGCAGCGGCATAGGCTGCTTCACTGACTACACTTATGGTTATTTCTTGATAATATGCTGAACAAGGGGTGGGTTATTCATGAATTTTCCAGGAAAGAGGTGGGTAATTCCTGGAACCGAGAGTTCCTCCAGTTTGTAGACCATACAGAGTAACTTCCCAGTGTTGCCATGGCATTTGTAAACTGTCATGGCGCTGATGGGAGTGTCTTTTAGCACACGAATATAACAATGAATATATAATGAGCAGTGAGGATGATCAGAGGTCACTTCCGTCACTGTCTTGGGTTTGGTGGGTTTTGGCTGGCTTCTTTACTGCATCCTGTTTCGTTAGCAGGGGCTTTTTGACTCGTATCCTGTGACACTAGTCCTGCCGACCACCTATCTCCTCCTGTGACTAAGAATGCCTAACCTCCTGGGAATGCAGCCCAGCAGGCCTCATCCTCATTTTACCCAACTCCTATTCGAGATGCAGTCACTCTGCTTTGAACACTTCTGACAACCCCATCCCCACTGCTGAGCATCCCCATTCCAGGTCACCTTTCCACTCCAGGATTTGGACAAAATGCCACAGCCATGGGCATGGGACCTGGCCTTCTGAGCAGCTCCTAAGGAACCAGATGATACCCAGAAATGCAGGGTGTTACCTCCCCGGAGTGTGACCCTGAACCCAGGTCACTGGAGGTGGAGAGTATGTCCTCCCTCCACCCTGAGGTGTGATTCATCCTGGCCAACCTTTTGCAGAAGTCCCACGAGCTGAGCGGACACACTCAGAGCAGCCTGTGTCTCTAGCCACTCACCAAGAAGCAGCATCTAGAGCAGCACCATTTTATCACCTTGGTCCTCATCTTTTTCCCTTCCTCACGTCTCCAAGGTTACACCTCTCAAATAAAGCAGCCACACTCTAATCCTTGCCTCAGGCTCTGCATGGAGGACCGGGGCTAGAAAAACTAGCTACACGAGTCACACTCAGAGTTCCTCCCTGTGGCGAGCATTTTAGGCAAAGGAGTGGGTGGTGAAAATCATGGCCTTTCTCTATGAATCAATCCAAAGACTCTCCCCTTCGTTTGCTAAATGACCCCTGATGTTACAGCCACCTCCGGAAGCTGCAAGTTTCCTGAAAGCTGAGGTTGAGGAAGGGTTGGTTGGTTGGTTAATTGCTTTTAAGAAGCAGTATAATGGGCCTTATTACTTAATTGACAAAGGGCTTGACTGGTGGAAAATGAAGCCTCCTTGCCTCAAAGATGTTTGCAATTAGTTTTCTTTAAAACAGAAGAGAAATGTTCTTGAATAATCAAAAGAACAATAGCAATAGTAGCAACACCCCGAGTTACAAATGAACTGAGGAGACCTAAAGCCTCCCTTAAACACACACTTAGAGGGGCATTGCCTTTCCCCGTCCGGAGGAAAGAAAACTGATGCTCTTCCCCTGTCACTCAATGCCCTCCTCACAAAGTCTTGCTAACCTTGCCTCGTGTAAATATTTCATTATTTACCGGTGTGTTGGTTTATTCATGCACCTGCCCAGCATCCCGTGATCTCTCTGTTTGTGTGGAGCCTGCGTGTGACTAGTTGGTTGCAGCTGGAGCTAATGAGGCCCGAGCCTAGGTTCAATCCCCAAGGGGGCCAGTTAACTTCACCTGCTCCGTGGCTAGAGGCTGCACTCAACAGCTCTGAATGAAGCTTGTGTTGTATGTACTGGGCGAAGGGCAAACGGGTAGAGGGAAAGGAGGAGATGGTTCAACGTGTAGTCCCCACGTCTGCTGGAGAAACAGCCACTGCCCTTAGCACCTTCAACCCCTGCAAAGGTCAGCACTGTGTTTTTTGTTTTTTTTCCCCAAGATTGCTTCTTTTATCCTAAGGTTAGAGGACGTGGGCATGTATGTTTTCAAATTTCCCCTTTTTATTTAATCGGCAAGTATTACATCTTATGAGTTAAAGAGTAAGGCACACTTTTTTTGCCTCAGTTCCTTTGGGCATCCATTATTCATTTACTAGAACACACAGCCTATTGGAGAGGTGCATCTGTGGACATCAGAAAAAAACTAGGTAGAGTTACAGATGGTGGCATAATGTTTAGTGAAAATATTCAAGAAAAAAATTATTCACTCAACAAATATTGACTGCCTATTATGTCTCAGGCACTAGAGATACAATAGTGAACACAATAGATTTTAAAATTTCTGCTCTCTGGAGCTTAAATTCCAGGGGGAGAGGGTGGTACAATAGATAGTAAATAAGGAAAAGGTAGTAAAAAAATATGTGTTTTACATGACCATAAGTTTGAAGAAGAAGAATAGAGCAGGAAATGGACAGAGGTCACTAGGAAGGGTACTCCAACTATAATAGGATGGTCAAGGTAGACCTCAATGAAAAGTGATGTTAGGGCAAGGACCCGAAGTGAGGGAGAGCGAGCTGTGTAGCTAGCAGAGGGAAGAGCAGAGGTGAGAATGGCAAGGAGGGAGCATGCGTAGTGCGGCATGTTTGAGGAACAGCCAGGCAGGGGTGCAGTGTGGCTGAGGCAGAGGGAGTGAAGGGGAGGTGATGTTCCTGAACTGAACTGGTGTCTGCTTACCTGCTGCAATAAGGTCAAACATCCACACCAAGGTTCGCAGGGGGAGAAAGGAGGGCATTTAGTTGCAGGGCACCAGGTAACGTTGATTGGGCAGCTCATGCTTAAGACCTGACCCCTTGCAAAGGTTTGCAAGCAAGAGTTTTTAAAGGCAGGGGAAATTTTCAGGAAAACAAGTTAATACAGGCAAATTTAAATCAAGACATGGAGGTTGTATATTGGTTTGACCTAAAAAGGTGAGATACCTTGAAGCGGGGGCTTTACAGGTCTTAGGTGGGTTCACAGGTTCTCTGATTTGCAATTGGTTAAGGAAGAGAAGCTTTGTTTAAAAATCTGGGGTTAGCAGAAAAGAATGTTAGCTCTGGTTCACAGGTGTGACTTATTCCAGGCCCATCAGGAAGAAAGAAAGAACGAAGAGCAGCAGTCGGAGTTCAGTCCCCAGTTCCCCCTTATCCAAGGTCTGTGTGCCAGCAGATACATTTGGTGGGGGTCCAGGTTTTTGAAAAACAACTCGGGGACATACATCAAGAATTAATCTTTAGTTTCTCTAGGGAAGCAAACATCCCGTGACTCTAACTTCCTTGGCTATTGTTTTAGGCTACTATTACCTTCTTGCTGATCAAATTGCTCATTTACTTCTCAGGGCCAGCTCAGTGCCTGCAATTTTCCTTGAAGGAACTTAAGATTTTTCATTTCCATGCTTGTGGTGGTGGTGAGGGGGGCACAGACCCCTAAGAGGGATCCCTGCTCCATCTCAGGATGGGAGATGCAGCCAAGAAAAAAGGGAGGAAGGAGAATCAGGTGGCGTCTACAGGCCCTTTTCTAAGGCTTTGACCTCTTTCTCAAAAAGTTAGAAAAGCCTTCATCAAAGATGTTGCTTCTTAGATCCCAGGGGCTGATTAGTGTTAACTCATTCATCTGCACTCCAGCTGAAGCAGGTGTTGCCAGACTGACCATGTAATTTGCGAGATAATGTGTGTGTACCAGGCTGTGTTTTCAGACTTGAAGACAAAGTGGAGTTAGCATCTGCTCCTGCCCCTCCCTCACCCTTCCCATCCCCACACACTCATACACACTACCGGCCTGGGAGTCATATGAGGCTTATATGGTCCCACCCTGGGGGCCCACACAAGGAATGGGATTAGTTTGCCCACCAGCCAAGCAGGTGGGGGCTCAGAACAGATAAAGGGTTGTGTCATTTCTTGAGCCGTAGTTACAGACGTCGGCTCATGCTTGCTAAAGAAATAAATGAAAATTAACCGGCAAGGCAACCCCAGGGCAATTGAATGAAGGCAAAAGCAAACACTTCCCGGGTTCCAAGCAGGAAGGAGCCACGTGGGGGCTACTTTGAGGGGCATGGAGGAAAAGGTAATTATAGAAGACTCTGAGGAGCAGATAAGATTTGAGTGGGTCTTGAAGCACAGGTGAGTGTGAATCTTCAAATGGGAGTGAGAGCATGACAAGTCATTGTCCCTTTGTGAGGGGTGGTAGGAATTTTTGGAAACGTTCGGGAGTCACGAAGAGGACCCTCTAGGCTAGAATGGAGTGGCTGTGTAGGAAAAGGGCGGGCAGAGAGTGAGGCAGATTGTGGAAGTCCCGGAATGCCAGCTGGAGAAGTTTTGACTTTTGCTGAGGGCGATTCTCTGCTTTGGATGGCAGGACTGTAGCAGACAGAACCATGTCTGTTCCCGTATGCGTATAAGTGTGTGTGTGGTAGCCTTGCCAGATATAAAATGCAAGAGAAACTCTGTTAAGTTTGGATTTCAGATTAATGACAAATACACACAAATACGACAAATATACACAGTTTTCAGTATACGAATGTCCTGTGAAGCCAGGCACGGTGGTTCATGCCTGTAATCCCAGCACTTTGGGAGGCTAAGGCAGGTGGATCACTTGAGGTTGGGAGTTCGAGACCAGCCTGGCCAACATGGTGAAATCCCATCTCTACTAAAAATAGAATTAGCTGGGCATGGTGGCGGGAGCCTATAGTCCCAGCTGCTAGGGAGGCTGAGGCAGGAGAATCACTTGAATCCAGGAGACGGAGGTTGCAGTGAGCCAAGATTGCGCCATTGCACTCTAGCCTGGGCAACAAGAGTGAAACTCAGTCTCAAAAAAAAAAAAAAAAAATGTCCTATGAAATATTTGGGACATAAATACAGGATGCCCAGGTAAATTTAAATTTCACATAAAGAATGTACAATTTATTTTATTTTATTTTTTTGAGACAAGGTCTCTCTCTGTCACCCAGGCTGGAGTGCAGTGGCATGATCTCGGCTCACTGCAACCTCCACCTCCTGGGTTCAAGCTATTCTCTTGCCTCAGCCTCCTGAGTAGCTGGGACTACAGGTGCACACCACCACACCCAGCTAATTTTTGTATTTTTAGTAGAGATGGGGTTTCACCATGTTGGCCAGGCTGGTCTTGAACTCTTGACTTCAAGTGATCCGCCCACCTCGGCCTCCCAAAGTGCTGGGATTACAGGCGTGAGCCACCACACCCAGCCAAACTATGTGCAATTTTTAAGTATAATTATGTCTTGCAATATTCGGGATATCGTTATGCTAAAAAAAATTCATTGCTCATATGAAATTCAAATTGAACTGGACATTCTGTATTTTTATTTGCTAAGTCTGGCCATCAGTATGTGATGCTGAATAAATGCTACTTAGCAATCCTGTGAACTCCAGGGCAGAGTCCCCTCCTGTTACACGAACTAGCCTGGAGAGTTCTGCCACCAGAGAGCCAATTTCTCAGCCACCTTTGGGTGCTGGCTCAGCTCTGTGATGGCCCAAGTTTATGAGTTACCTGTGAGAATATCTGGGCCCCCAGTTTTCTCGAGAGTCAGCTCCAGCTCCCCAATTCTGCCTCCCCAAATCAAGGAATAGGAGCCCTGGATTTTTCCAGCAGCAGCTGGAATCAATAAGCAGCCCTGACGGGTGGGGTGGGCTGGAACACAGCCTGCTACCTTGAGCCCTGCGGTATTGATCGCGCAGGCGGCTGTCCGTAAACCAAGCAGGCCTGCTGAAATGGGGTACTGTCGTCAGCCTTCACTTTCACAGGGATGACTCTTCAGATTTCTCTCAAAGCCTGCCGGGCTCAAAGGGAAAACCGGCAAGTTCTTTTTTTTCCCACTAATGTAATGCCTTGGGGAGCTGCTGCATTACATTCTTTTTTTCTTTTTTCTTTTTTTAGTGCATAGTTGCGGGGGTGGAAGGCAGAAACCACAACAATCCTCTCTCTTTTGGGACTCTCTCTCTTAAATGTGGTCCGTCATTCAGTTTTAAGAACTGAAGCACAAACTATAAAAACTAAAAAAAGTCATTTTTTATCGAAAGCCTCAAATGTACTGGGCATGAGAGTGAGCAGTTTGTATGTCTTGTGGTGTTTTATCCTTCTGATGATTCTCTGAGATTGATATTTATTACTATTCCCATTTTACAGATTCAGAAATGGAGGCTCACCCAGGCTACGTAATTTGCTCAGGACTGTGCATCCCGCAGTGAGTCTGTGCTGTGGTCCAAACCCAGGTCCGTTTGACTTCTAACACTACTGTCTGCTCAATGAGCCCAAGACGATGCAGACACGGCTGGCTTGTCATCCTATTTGTCCTTTCACATTCCTGAGTGATGAACGTCCTCTGAGAAACTGTCGCTAGTTGCTCTGAAAAAAGCCGGTACCTCACTCTGCCCTCAGCTGACTTTCTTCCCACCTGTGTGTTGTAGAACCTCCCTGTGGGGCTGTAAAAACACACCCACCTTTCTGTGTCCTCGTTAATCCACAAGGTCCTCCAGGGCAGTGGCAAACCTGTTTTTCTACCAAGTGTGCTCCTCTCTAGCTGCAGGGACTAGACTGTTGTTCAGCACACAAGCTCTGTAAATATCTGCTCGTGGTTATTACTGTTTTGAAATCTCTTTTCCCATTTGTTTAGGGAACTTCAAGGATGCTGTCCTGTAACCATGTTTCATTGTGATGCCGGTCTTCCGCATTCTTACCTATGTTTTTTACACTGAGTTTTGTATTTGCCTATCCTCATTGAGGACTCATCTGGCTGGTCCTTACCAATATTAATGGAAAGTTCTTCCATGGTTGAATGACTGAACAAGTATGGTTGCCGTGATGACTGTATTTGTACAAATCCAAGTTGGTCTTCTCAGTGGTTCTTCCTATGATTTGGTGGAAGGGTATAGCGGTAAATGAACCCAATGGGTAGCCAAACTTCCTGCACTTGGGATCTCAAGGTCATTTTTTTTTTTTAAATCACAGTGATAAAGGGCTTATCTTGGTGACTCCAGAGAAAGAGGGTTGTCAATGAGAGAGGGTGAAAGATGACAGAGTGGCTCTGATCCTACCTTCTCACAAAAGCTTCTTAGAAAAGTCAACCTACTTTTGAGAGGAGCACAGGTTCTCACAAAACCCCTTCCAGGAAATGGAGAGGCAAACTTTGCCGTGATTCTGCTTCCAGGAGTAAACATGTGATCCCACATGTACTCTGCCCCTTCAGGGATGAAAGAGCTATGAAGCTGATGGTTGATCCTCAGGGACAGACATTGGCTGAGAGGACTGGATGGATTTCAGGTCTGCCCACCTGAAGCCCAAATGCTAAGGAAGTCTCTAAATGGGGATTAGAGCATCTAAAATTTTTTTATCTTTATGCTCTTCTGTAGGTCTGAGGCCCTTCAGACTAACAGTGATCCCCCTGTCACATTAATTCTTCTCACATAGACTGTTTTTCTTATAGGTCCTATCTGGGGCAAAGACGACTATGACAGAAATCTCAGCTTGTTCTTGCTGACAGAGTTAAATTTGGTCTGTGTTTCCTCTGCACAAGAAGAAAGCCTGAACTGTGCTCAACAACTGTCTTGAGGGCACATCCAGAGCCGAGTTTGTCTCTCTCATGTTCCTCCTTTTATTGTTTTTGTTACTGTACATATTTCAGTGATGTCAGGATTTTTTTTTTTAAGCCTCCACCTTAGGGGAAGCTCAAGAAATGGTCTGTGTTAGCACTGGTGAGGCCCAGACAGTTTTATGCATATAAGCCTGGCTGTTTATTGATCCCTTGGAATGAGAAACCAATTGGAATATCCTGGCTGTGAGAAATATAACCCTTGACCAGCCAAAGTCATTTGTCTGCCTTCCCTGTTGAAAGAAGCACATTTAAAATTTCTCACCTGGGAGAAACTTCCTGGAAAGATTATTTCATGCAAAAGAATACACTTCTTGGACCTGAGTTGCAATTTAGATTAGAAAAAAATGACCTTGTTATGTCTGAGCATATATTTTTGTTAGAAGCCATTCTGAGAACAAGAGCATGTGGCCAGGTGCAGTGGCTCATGCCTGTAATCCCAGCACTTTGGGAGGCTGAGGTGGGTGGATCACTTGAGGTCAAGAGTTCGAGACCAGCCTGGCCAACATGGTGAAACCCTGTCTCTACTAAAAATACAAAAATTAGCCAGGCATGGTGGCGCACACCTATAATCCCAGCTATTCAGGGGGCTGAGGCTGGAGAATCACTGGAACTGGGAGGCAGAGGTTGCAGTGAGTCGAGATTATGGCACTGCACTCCAGCCTGGAGACAGAGCGAGACTCCATCTCTCAAAAAAACCCAAAAAAAACCCATGGGTCATGGGTTATTCAAGGGGTTGTTGAATTGTTTATACATGATCTATAGATTGGAGTAGATTTTGGACGCATTTTGCTCCACATCCCGAATGAGGGGTTTGAAGCTTGAACTGCTCTGTTGATTTAATGCTGTGGTTGCTAGGGAGGAGGCCCCAGCAAAGTTCAGAATGTTAAAATCGAGTGTTAAAATATGCTGGGAGGAAATGGAGAACAGTTCTCAATTTCCATCATGAGAGCTTTAAGGATAGTCACTGGAAGAAAAAAAAAAGCTCCAAAAATTAAAGTCAGAGATTTATACTTTGTACACATTTTGAATTTTTGAGAATGTTACATCTGCCTCCAGAGGTTTTGTTTTGCTTTTTAAATTAGCCAGGTTCTATGAAATACATTCCCTAAGGAACGCTGAAGTCATTTCCAATCAGGATTCTTGTTCCTAGTGCTCTGAGGGCAACAATTGTACCCCAGAACTTTCTCTCTTTCTTAGAATCTGCCATTTCCAGAGGCCTGTGCTTGGAAGGCAGGTGACCAAGTGGCATTCGGGTACCTTGCTGGAGAATGGATTTTAGTACCTGCTCTGGGGTAACTAGGGTTGCCAGTTCTGCTAGGCAATTGGTTATGCATCTGTTGCAGCTGTACACTTTGCAAAAGATGGATGATGGGGCATGACTACAGAAACCTTAGAAATTAAAAAAGATACATTTTATATATGTCATCAGGGAGATCTTGAGAAATTGCCATTCAGAGTATGACTGGGAGAAACAAGACTATTTTGAATCCACAGGTTCAAATGCGTCATAGAAGATGCAGGAAGTGGTATTTGGCCTGATGTTTCTCTCAGTGTCATTGACAACAACAAGGGTATGTGCTAAAACCAGATTGCAGTGCCTTCCTGATTTCTACTGAGGAAAGCTGTGCTTCTCGAATGCTAATGTGTACATGAATCACCAGAGGATTGTGTTAAATTGCAGATCTTGGTTCAGTAGGTTTGGATGGAGCCTGAGATTCTTGGTTCTTGAGCTCCCAGGTGATGTTGGAGCTACAGGTGCAGGATCCGCCTCCTCCCTCACTCTTGCCAGGAGAATACCCAATATCTTTCCAGTGTCTATCAGACTAGGCTGAGCACTTCCTCTGAGATCTGCTGAACCCTGGCTCAGTAAGCTTGCAGCACAAAGGAAGGAACCAAGGGGTGAAACCTCCCCTGGGAAGAGACGGGGTTCTCTGAGTTAGAATGGGGAAGGGAACCCGAACAGAAGCAGGGACCCTGAAGGAGGGAGCTGGATGGAGAAAACACAGCATTAGAAAGACAAAGGACAGGGAGGGATGTCTCCATGGGAAGCTGAAGCCCTTTACAACCTCCACCTTCCAAAGACTGGAGTCTGCAGGGCTGTCCTTCCACAATAGAATTCAATGGTTAAATGAAATCTACTTAGGACTTCTATTGCTCACTCATGGTAATGCTACTTTGAGCTACATCTGACCTTTCAATAAATAACTTTCTCCTAGCACCACTATAATCTCGTTATCATACCTGTATCAGCAGGACACAGTGGGGTACCAACAGAAAACCCCTTCATTTTCTCTTACTGTTGCCTTTCAACCCCAGTCTTCCCCGGCCTTGGAAAGTATCTAGGGCCAAGTGCATCGCTTTTCTGATTACTTCCAGGTACTGATGTACATTCTTATCATCCGATATTACAAACTTCAAAAACAACCTGATGTCAAAACTGTGATCTCTCATCCTGTTTCAAGCTTCTCCTCTCCCTCTAGCTCAGACCAGACTCCTGCAGAAACCTGCAGGGAAAGAAGGTGTGAACAATTCCGTGGCCTCCGCCGCTGCTCTGCTGCTTCGGGTTCAGGTTGGACTGGGAGAGGGCAGAGGAGCAGCAAGGGGAGTCAGGAGCTTTTCACCTAAGCCATTGGAATCTGCAGTTAGGAATGTGCCCTCTGTGTGACCTGAGTCCTAACTCAGCTGTCTGCTAGTTCCCAGGATAATTCCAACAAGAGCACTTACCAAGTAATGACCTGGATCAGCCCTCTTGTAGATGTCACAGGAAATGAACATCCTCAAAGCAACTCTCATTGTGGAGCAATTCAGTGTTGGCAATTTGATTTTTCTCGTTTTTGGTCTCATAAACTGTTCTCCCTCAAGGAAAGCTGTATAAATTGCCACTAAAAGTGGCCCTTGCCTTGAAGACTAGTTTGCAGGCATGAGACCTTTTCCTGGGTTACTGGCAGCCCTTGAATTCGCCTATGAAGCCTCTTTGTCCTGCAGTCAAGGGGTCCAAGAAGACGGCTCAGGACAGGCATCCCCACATTATTTTTTGCTCAAGACATACAGATGACTGGAAGTGGAACCATTCCAACTACTAAAACTTTCAGACCCCTCTTAAGAATTTGTAGGATAATGTCTACAAAGTACATTCTAGGTTTAGCATAAGACACCACGGGAAAAAGAAAGAAGAGAAAAAGAGAAGGAAGAACAGTCCCAGAAGTGCAACTTCAGAGGCTCCATGAGTTTCTGGTCGGGCTGCCCCGACGCTCAGAGGACAAAGATCAATGTGGGGCCAGTGTGAGGTGCTGACCCCTTGGTCAAATGAGCTGGATTATATTCATGCTTCGAGTCCTCGCAGAGTAAGAACAAACCCTTAATGCTTTGCTGCCATTTACAAGAGGGCATCAGGTTTTAAAGATTCTTTTGCCATGGTTTGAATTGTGTCTCCCCTTCACTCCCCAAAAAGATAGGAAGTCGTAACCTCCATCCTACAGATGTGATCTTATTTGGAAATAGGATCATTGCTGTAAACTGTAAACATAAACTGATGTAATCAGTTTAGGTTAGACTGGAGTAGGGCAGGCCCTGAATCCAGTAAACTGGTGTCCTTATAAGAAGGCAGCCCTGGGCAGACAGAGACACACTGGGAGAGCCCCAAGTGATAATGAGGCCAGAGCCAAGAAAGCCAGAGGTTGCTGAAGGCAGAGATGTAGGAAGGGACAAAGAAGGATCCTCCCCTAGAGCTTTCAGAGGGAGCGTGGCCCTGCCAACACCTTGATTTCCAACTTTTGGCCTCCAGAACTGAGAGACTACATTTCTGTTGTTTTAAGCCAACCGGTTTGTGGTACTTTATTACGGGAACCCAAGGAAATTAATACACCTCACATGGCCCTTACAAGAGGAAGGTAATTGCATTTGCTTGCGAGCATATCTGATCTCACGCAATAGACTGGAAGCTCCTAAGGTTCCCTGGATCCCATTGCCTAACACAGAACAAACACAGTGCGTGCCAGTAAATTTTGGTTGAACGAACAAATGTAGGACTTTCAATCTTAATGGTAGATTAAATACAAACCAAATATAAGAATTAACAAGGGAGGAAGGCCTACCTAGATTGGTGTGTATATTTCATTCATAACAACATTATATAATCTTGTTTATGATTTGCATAAATGAGCTATTATGCCATAATTTGAAACTCAAATCGGTGGCTTCTCCTTGCAACATGAATGAGATGAAACAAGTCTTCCTCTCCTCTCTGCATGTTAAAGATGATTGCTGTGTTAGTCCAATGATAGATCCCTGTCTCCACTGTCTCATAATGTCTCAGCATCTTTTCTGGTTTCTCACTGGGGCTGGAATGGCTGCTGAGGGACTCTTCCTGCCCGTGAGATTTACATTATTTGAGATTTAAAGCAAACACTTTTTCAAAACTAGCAGTAACTTCAATAATTGGCAGAAGTTACTGCCCCAAGGCAGAATCTCAGGTCATCAATTTAACCTACCTGGTTCTTAATCTCCAGAAAATAGCTGGCCTCTGGATCATTGCTGTACACTTAAGAGGCCACGACAGAAGAGTCTTGGGGCCTTGGAAAAGATCTGTGGTGATAATCTCATTGGGACTATTTCTTCCTGGATTCCTTTCTGAATAACAACTTAGCGCATACACAATTGAGAGGGATAACTGCATGTATGCGTGTGCATGTGTGTTCATGGATGGAGCACAACCAGCGGAAGAGAAGGACTAGAGGATCCATATTGCAATCACTTATGGAAGGATGTATAAAAAAAAATACATGGGAGATAAGAAAAAGAAAACCTAATTAATTAGAATTAATTAATTATGTTATTAACCAATTCCTTTAATAATTTTGTCTCTCTTTTCACAATATCTTTTGTATTTAAAGATTCTATTCCATTTGGTGATATCCATTTGCTTCTTATTCCAATGAGATGACCAGGGATAGTTTGAGGGAATTCTTTTTGGACCCTGACAGAGCTCATGTCTTTCAACCCTATCCTTAAATTCACACCCATATCTTCTTCAGTCCAGCCTTAATTCAGCCCAATACATATGGGTTGATTTCCTATCTTGTGCCAGGCTCAGTGCTTGACAGTTGAATACGAAGATGAGTAAGACACAGCTCCAGATTATGAGGAGTTTCTTTTTTTTTTTTTTTGAGACGGAGTCTAGCTCTGCCGCCCAGGCTGGAGTGCAGTGGCCGGATCTCAGCTCACTGCAAGCTCCGCCTCCCGGGTTCACGCCATTCTCCTGCCTCAGCCTCCCGAGTAGCTGGGACTACAGGCGCCCGCCACCTCGCCCGGCTAATTTTTTTGTATTTTTTAGTAGAGACGGGGTTTCACCGTGTTAGCCAGGATGGTCTCGATCTCCTGACCTCGTGATCCGCCCGTCTCGGCCTCCCAAAGTGCTGGGATTACAGGCTTGAGCCACCGCGCCCGGCCGTGATTATGAGGAGTTTCTAATCTGGCAAGGGGATGAGATGCATTATCTAGGTGTGACAGGGACCTTTCATTTTCTGTCCTTACGGGTGATCTTTGCCAGTCCCTGGAGGGCAATCAAGAGGTTAAGTCATATTGCCTCCCAAGTGTGGAATCTTCTCTAGCTTCTCCCAGGTTGTGAGTCTCTTCTATGCAGCTGATCCTACAAGTGATCTCAAAAGCATCCCATCCAAAGGGTCGTACAGGCCCATTTCTCCTTGGGCCAACCTACACTGTAGACCTTGCCAAATTCAATACTTGAGACTACAATTTAGACACATGGAATTCTCTACCGAATGGCTATTGGTTTGGAGTTTCCATTTGGGTTCTAACCAATTGAGCAATGGTGCAAGCGTTCCCCAGGGGGAACAAAAAGTGGGATCTATTTTATTGTAGATGCAGCAAGTGCCCAGTGCCCTCGAGAACACAGGGCTCCTGGGCAACACTGGACTGCAGCATTGCAGGGCCCCTGGAACCAAAATCTTCCTTCTGATTCCCTCCACCAGAATTGAAGTTATGTGGCCCCCAGTGAATATCAGGCTGACCTCATCAAGTCGTACATGAAGGAGAAAGATGAGACAGAAGAGAGAGAGAAGCCTGGCTGGGCTTCCCAATAACAGGCCTGTGTGGCTTGTGACCCAGCATGGAGCCTGAATACAAAGGACCCATCCTGCCTGAGCATAGATGGGCCAAAAAAGCAAGAGAGGGGCTGAGCCTGTTTTCTACTTTTAAAGCCAAGCACTCCACCCACGGGAATGTGGGATGTGATCCCAAGAATTTCTGCCTCTCTTGGATCATGAATCAAACCAGTTCCTCCTCCTTTTTTTTAAGAAAGGGAAAACAGTAAAAATGGGGATCAAAATGTACATCCCCATACTTCCTTCTGATCTTGGAGTGGAAATCTCCTTTCCTTTATGAAAACATGGATGTGCTATTGGGTAGGGGAAGCAGCTGAGAATGTTTCTGGCAATGAGACAAGCAAACAACTACTAGACAAAACCTCGCAAGACTATTTCCAAGTATGTAGGGGGGATTCGAGTTGAAGTTCTAGGTAGACATTTCCTTCTCTTGCACCTTCCCATTTTGGCCTTGCATGAGGAGGCTGTCCCCTCAGATGTTCTGTGAGTGCTAGTCCCGAATTTCTTCCCTCTGATCATCCACTCTGCAGCTATCTCCTCAAGTCTGTGAGTGCAGGAACACCACATCTGTGCCGGGAAAATGTCGTGCTTCTCTAAGGGTTGATTTAAGATTCTTGTAACGTAGAGCTTCAGCTACATGTATAATTATGTTTTCTGCTCGGTCACCACAGCTGCTGGGTGAGGGTGGGCTGAGAACTCCTAAATGGGACCTAGGGAAAAGCTACAGGTGGGCTTGTCACCTTACAAGTCATCTATGAGGTTGCACCTTGCCTCAGAGATCACACAGCCTGACCCTATAATCCTACATGGAGAAAGGGTCATGTTTCCAATTTGCCTTTCTTTTAACTTTGCCTCTTAGGGACAGTGGACCCCTCACTGCAGGGCAAGGAAGCACTGGATCCTCTTCGGCCCCTCCCAGGCCTGGCTGCCTTATGAGGCCATCAGAAGAAACTCGCTGTTGCAGAGTGAAGGGTGATGTCAAGTGCGGGGCAGTGCCCTGGATTAAATTGTTTGTAGGTCTTCTTCTGATAAAAGCAGGCAGGAAAAGGGGTCTGTAGGTTGCTCCAATATAGACACATAGGTAAATGAGCTTATTCAGGGGAGGGAAGAGTGAGACCCCACAGGAAGTATCAATAAGCTTTTGAAAGTTTTCAAAGAGGAAAAAGCTCAAACCTAACAGGCAGTAAGGGATGCACGCTGGAGGCGGCACTGGGGGAGGTTGCGGGAGGCAGAGGAAAGAGCAGAGGCCTCGGGTGAAAAAGCAAATTCAGCCGTGGTTTGTGTTCAGGAAAAGGGAGGGTGAGCTTTTGGCTGCGGTATAGAAAATCAGTAAGGAAGTGAGAAGACTGGAAAAGGCAAAGGGGCTGAAAGTCAGGCTGTGGAGTTGATATTTCATATGGGAGTATCCTGCAGTTATTGGAAGTGTCTGAGGAGAATGATCTGATCAAAGCAGCACTTCAAGAAGGCTAATCCGTCACAGTGTGTAGGAGGGACTGGAGGAGAGACAGGCAGGAAGGCAGGGGTGGGGGGACCGTCAGCTAGGACAAGGATGATGATGGTGATGAAAAGATGATGAAGATCATGACAAAGACAAAGACGATAGCAACTAAGATTCATTGTTTATTAATGACATTCATTATTCTAAGCACTTTGTATCTGTTATGTAATCCCCACACCCTCCTGTGAGATGAGACTGTGTTACAAATAATAAAACTAAAAACCAGAGAAGTTAAGTAACTCGTCCAGGGTAACCTAGCTAATAAGTGGTGAACCTAGGGTACAATCCAGGTGCTCAAAGTTATTTGCCCAGGCAAAATGCAATGAGGAGCTGAGCAAAAGTGGAGTGGTGGTCATGGGAAGGTGGAGATGGGTTGGGATATCACAGGGTTGGAGGCCACCTGATCAGATGTGATGGCATGAGAGAGGTAGGTGGATTGGGAGAAGGAAAAGTGGAAAGGGCCATCCAGCTTATTGCCATAGGTCACTGGGGACATAGTGGGAATATCAATTAAAATAGGGGTGCCCAGAAGAGGGACTGGTTTCCAGGCGAAGATGGTACACTAGTCAGCCACCAGAATCTCTGATCTGCAGTGCTGCAATTATGTCTCTTTGTCCCTTACAATCATTCTTTACATGGCAACTCTTACATGATGTAAAGTAGATCCTGCTATTCCCCGTTAACATCCTTCAATGTCTCCACAACTCTCGAATTTAAAATCCAGTCTCCTTACTCTGGCAGACAGATTCCACAAGAGCTGCCCCAGCTCTTTCTGGCACTGTGTCATAGCTTGTGGTGGCATCACTCTAACCCCCCGGGCTAGTACCTTCAAATCTCTCTATGCTCCATCATCACATTGCTTTCTCCTCCATGTGTTGATGTCAGAATCTTTCTCTGGGCCAAATGTGGTGGCTCACACCTGTAATTCCAGCATTTGAGGAGGCCAAGGAGAGAGGATGGCTTAAGCCCAGAAGTTCGAGGCCAGCCTAGGCAACATAGTGAGATCCCATCTCTACAAAAAAGTTTGAAAAAATTAGCCAGGAATGGTGGTGCATACCTGTAGTCCTGGCTACTTGGGAGGCTGAAGCAGGAGCATCACTTGAGACCAGAAGATGGAAGCTGCAGTAAGCCATGTTCACACCACTGCACTCCAGCCTGGGCTAGACAGTGAGACCTCATCTCTTAGAAGAAAAAAATCTCTCTCTGCTTCTCAATCAGAAAGATACCTACGTTTGTACTTAGGGTCCACTCTGAGAATCCAGGATAATCTTTTCATGTCAAGACCCTTATGTAGTCAAATCTGCAAAGACCCTCTTTCCATCTAAGGTGACATGTATAGGTTCCAGAGATTAGGACCTGATATTTTATGGGAACCATTACTCAGCCTCCTATAATTTCTGCTGCCCTCCACTTACTCTGTGGGGGAAATCAGCTGTACCCCAGGTGCCTAGAAGGGCACCAGGCACATTGTAGATGCTCTCCTGTGATTTATTAAACTAGCAAATAAATGAATATAGCCAAGTGTATTTTATTCTGAAAAGTATTTTTCCCTATATGTTCATAATTTCATAACAAACATCATATTGTTCTAAATTCTATAACATTCAAATAGCTTTGATACGACAGTCATCTTATATAATGAAAACATGATTTAATGAAATGGCATTTTATAAGCTTTAGGCAAAGCAAACATTTGAATGATCTTGTTTAAATTAAATGGCTCTTTTGTGTTCAGTAGTCAGCATCACTAAGTGTGTCTATCTTGCTAATACAGTGGCATCATTATATTCTAAATTATACAATTTAATTACAGGTAACTTGAAGCTGAAATATTGAGGTACAAGTATGACCTTTATATCCACTTATTAATGTTTTCTCAAATGACATGATACTCAGAAAAATTTAACAAAATCTTATGTTTTTGAATTGGCTAAATAAGACCTTAAGAAACTGACAAACCCAGTTCCAACCTTTGCTTTGCCATTTATTGACTGCATGATCCTGGGTAAGATATTTGAGCACTCTAAGATTCACAGTTCCCACTCTAGAGAGTTCTCAAGAAGAGTGAAATGAGTTAAGATAAGCATCTAAAATGTGCCTCCCAATTATTAGCCAATATTAGCTCCCTCTTCCTCCTTCCTTTGCCACACACATACCAGGGAAAAAAAATTCTGTTTTAGATATGATAAATAATTCCTGAAACCCAGCGTACCAGACATAAACACACTGGCCTAAAATACGTGGGCAGCGTAGCGTGCAGCCATCATGAGCCCCGCCTGCTTGCTTTCCCACTGCATTATGCCCTGAGAAATTGCCCCATGTATTTTCTGGCGTTTGATGCCGTGCCAGAGCCATTAGGGTGGAAGAATGAGAAAGAGTTGAGTTGAGCCCTTTCAGAGAGGACACTCTCCTTTGGGCGTCTGGTGGTTATGCGGGAGTTTCTTGCCACAATTCAGGCTACATGCCGCTGGCAGAACGAATGAAGGGACTGCACTGTCAGAAGGACAGAGACACAGAGAAGCAGACGGAAGCATGGTGATGGCCAAGTGTTTTTCAGGGAGAAACAGGCTACATATGGGGTAAGATTTTTGGAACATGAAAGAAGGGTCACCTGACCAATCTGAGGCTACTCAGGCAGTGGTGCCAGAAGTCACAGAATATATGGCAAAGCAGAGTTTTTCCTCATGCAGTCATCCCTCAGGATCCATGGGGTATTAGTTCCAGGGCCCCCTCAGATACCAAAATCCATGGATGCTCAAGTCCCTGATATAAAGTGGCACAGTATTTGCGTATCACCTACACACGTGCTCCTGTTTAATTTAAAACGACAGATTACTTATACCTAACACAGTGTAAGTGCGACGCAAATTGTTGTATTGTTTAAAAGTTGTATTTTTATTTTCTTATTGATATTTTTAATCGTTTTTTCAAATATTTTTGATCTGTGCTTGATTGAATCCAGATCGCAGAACCTATAGATATTCCTTTATTCCAGCTCACTACTTATTTCGTAGAATCTCAGGTTTGGAGAAGTCCTTAGAGATATTTTGGCTCAACCTCCTTCTCCATGCAGAAATCTCCTTTACAACATACGACAGATGGCCATTGTGGTGTTGCTTTGTTGTAATTTATTTTATTTAGTAATTGGTTTTTATAGAACACCATTAAGTTAAACAGTTTATTTTTCAAGTCTCCATGGAAATGGCTCTCTTTACCATCTGTGTGTGCCTCTCATATGAGATTAGACCCTGGGACTTTCTGCCCCTTGATGGCCTGAACTATTAGTAAGGGCCGAAAAGGGAAAAGGACTTACCTCACTTCTCAATCAAGACTCCTGGTCAAGAGTCAGTGCCAGGGAATGGGGAGAGAAGGGTAGGAATGATTTAACAGATATTTACTAGCTTGAGAAAGGTCATTCTGACCTTTGGTGTTGTTTCTTTAAAAATAATACTATTTGAGGTTTTCTGATTATGCAAGTAACCCAGGTGCACAAATTTTTAAAAATTATTCTAAAAGCACACAAAATTCCTAAGTATTTGGGAGTCCTGGGATGATACTGCTTCTTCAGTTTTATATTCTGCTCTTTTTACATTATAGTGTGTCATTACATGTTCTTCCATAATATAAGTCCTAGTTGCGCATTATATTCTGTTTCATAGCTGTGGAATTATTTACTTAGCCCCTTCTGGTTTCATCTCACCTCTTGCTTCCTCATGCTGGTCAGAAAAACTGCCTCTGGCATAAGCACTTCTTAATCTGCCTTGACTTTCATCCAGACACATAAACGCTTGTCCCAACGCATTTGGATGGGATGATACAATTCCAGAGTGTTTCCTGGGAGTAATCATGGTGTTGCTGCGGAGTCCATCTTTGGGCTTTGTGTAGTTGATGTGTTAATTACACTCTGTCAAGCCACAAACTTCTATTCCCCAAGCCTCTCTAGGCAAGCACAGTCATTTGTGTTTCATGCTGCAAGTGAGGATAAGTCTAAATGGACCCTTTAAATCAGCTTGGCTGCCAACTCTGGCTCTATTGACTTGTCAGGGCCCAGGCGATGGCACGGCCAGCAGTCTTGGCCCATATTGGACCAGAATGGGCTGCAGCAGAGCTCCAGCCTCACATCCTGTGACAAACGACCCGGGACAAAGGGTGGCACCTGGGCTCCCGCTCTAGGAGCAGGCAGTCCTGCTCACATACCACTGCTTCTACCTCCGTCTGGCTCTCTGCTGGCCCTGATCCAAATGGGGCATTGTGCTTTGTTTTTGTTGCCATGAGAAGTGGCAGCAGGGCCTGGAAGTGCAAGGTAAACGCTTACGATGGGATTCCAGGGGCATCTCCATGGCCTGATGCTTTGAGGAGGACAGAAATAGTCAGGAATACTAATGTCCCAGAATCTGAATCTGTCTAGAACTGACTGCTTATTGATGTGGGTTATTCTACTCTGTAAGGGGACACACACACATACACACCTCAACCTTTTAGAAAAAATCCTGGGTCAATAAGACTCCACCTGCTGGTTCCATCTCTGAGTTCCCCACCCTTGGTCCCATTTGGTCCTGACTGAACTGCTGACCATGAGGCTGACCTTGGTCCTTGGTCCTTGACGTTCTTGAGTCTGATGACCTTCACCTCCTCTTCACATGGCTCCACACCCTGGATATTGCCCTCTTGCTTCCTCTCACATCCTTTGCCTGATATGACTGCTGGTTTCAAGAGGGGCCCTTGGCTGTCAGGCTAGGAGTTGTTGCATAAAATAATTCTCTTTGGTTCTTCTTTGTGACGTGCTTTGTCACTGGGACTTAAGCAGTGCTGCTTGTTCTCTGAGTCTCATGACAGCAATGCCCAGGCTTTAACATGTGGCTCTGGAGGCAGCAGCCATGGGCATTCAGGAACCAGAGCAGGAAAGGAAGACAAAGGACAATGCTGTGGTGGCCTGTGGTAGCAATTGATTCTGGCTTTCCGCTCCTTCCTCCCTAGTTACAGACCTTGTCTCCTAGCTGAAAAGACAGGCTCTTGATCCAGGCCTGGCTAATCACGGTGCCCCTTTCCCTGCACGTAGCAACAGCCCAGGCATGGGTGTGAGTTCCACATAGAGTTCACCAGTCCGTCCCTGGGATTGATTCATAGATGTTGGGAGAGAAAGGTGCTTCCTTTCCATTGGGTTTGCTAAGCAAGGGCTGCCATGTGGTGTGCCATGGGTTACAGAGAAAACAAAGCTGGTACATAAAAGAGAGCAGAGACAGACAGAAATGAGAGACGGGAAAAAAGAAGCAGCGCAGCGGAGGCGCTGAGCACTCGCATGGCTCTCGAGGCCACTGTGCCCTCCACTGCTACTTCAATTACATGAAAAGCTGCAGCATCTTTCTCAACAATGGGAGCCCATTATTCTCCTGTCTTTCATAAGTGAGTTTGTGATGGGCTCTGACACACATGGCCGAAAGGGCCCTGCCTAATGCACTTTCTGATGCCAGCAGGTGCCAGTTTGATTTGTGAATACAGATGAGACGTCCCTCCAGGAACTTTAGGAAATAGCATAAGGACACTTTGAGGAAGACCCGTTTTCTGCAGGCAAGCAGGATGAAGTCTTCTGCCATCATAATTTGGATTATAAAAGGCAAGTGTGACTTTGTTTGGTTATCATAAGCTGGTGAGCCAGAAATATGTAGGCCATTCTCTCAAAAATTCATACACATCTCTTACCAGATGGGCTTCCGGCTGGACCTCCTGCCCCCGGCCCAGGCCCCAGGCCATCATACCTGCTCAGATACTTGTCTGAAACCGAGCCGTGGAGGTCGCCTGAGCTGGACACACCCTATACCTCACCCAACTCTCTACAGAGAGAATTTCCTGCAAGAGAATTGTGAAGTTTTAGTGGACAGATAAATGTAGAGCAGGAGAAATAATCAAGGGTAGCATCAAGATTTGAGACTGGGGAGGCAGGTGTTTGGTGAATCCATTAACCTAGAGAAAAGGTTATTAAGGGAAGAGGAGGTATGTGGAAGAGACTAACTCAGAGTTAGACGTATTACACACACAGTAGGTGCAGAATGCCTGGATCTACTGTGTCTACTGTTTCAGGAGGTGCTTGGAAACACAGGTCTCCATCTCAGGAAAGAGCTCCAGGCCAGCACATAAGAAGTCACTGGAGTGTAGGTGAAATAGAAGCTATGAGGGTCGAATAAAATTAAGAAGAGCGTTATATTGGTTTCCCAGGGCTACTATAACACATTACCACAAAGCGGGTAGCATGAAACAACAGAAATTTATTCTCACACAGTTCCGGAGGCCAGAAATTTGAAATCAAGGTGTCAGCAGGGCTGTGCTCCCCCGAAGTCCCTAAAGAAGGACTCTTCCTTGCCTCTTCCTAGCTTATGGTAGTTTCTGCCCATCCTTGCCATTCCTTGGCTTCCAACTACATCACTCCTATCGCTGCCTCCATAGCCACATGGTCTTCCTCCCTCTGTGTCTTCCTATCTCTGTGTACCCTCTCCTCTTCTTACAAGCACATTGGTCACATTAGATCTAGGGCCCACTCTAATCTCACAGGACCTCATCTTAACTATTTATATCTGCAAGATCCTAGGTCCAACTGAGGTCACATTCTGAGGTTCTCAGTTGGACCTGAATTTGGGGTTGGGAAGTGCTATTTAACCCACTGTAATGGTGAAGAGAGAAAAAGAGAAAGCTAAAGGCAGAATCATGAGAAGCACGAACATTCTAGTGGTTAAAAGGGAAGTGTTAGCAAAGGAAAGAGAAAGAGAGGGAGAGACAGACCACATTCATAGCTGCTGAGAGGCCAGGTGGGGATGCAAGCAGGTCACTGTGTATGACCATCAGAGAATACTGGTAACTGCAGTTGGGTGACTGACTAACACACTTTGTCCATGACTAGAGTGGCAGTCCAGGATGCAGAACTTTCAGTGCTAAAACCCAACAGTACCAAGCACACTGGCATGGTTGGCTACTCTACCTGGGCACCAGCGATTCTATTACAACTGAATGTGGGGAGAAGGCAGGGCTGAAGCTTAACGGGTTGGGGAATGAGTGAGCCTTAAGAAATGTACTTGCCTGGGGTGTGATTTTGGTTGCGCTGTTTTTCTGACAATTCAACCACATTTGGAATTTTCTTACTTAGGATATGGGCTTGGGTTTTTAATTTAAAGTCTTCGGTAAGGTCAGCTCAGTCCCTAACCACCGGACATTGTGGAATAACCAAGTTATTTGAGATTAAAGTGTCCCTCAACTGTCGTGAATGCCACTCTGACCCTCCTTGTCTGGAGGGGCCCTCCAGCGCATGCTATTTAAATGAACTCAATTTTGAAAGTTCACCTATCTCTACTGAATGTGATAGCTATCTCGCTCTGCCTTCAGAGCACTTATCTTCAAAGTATTCAGCATCAAGCAAAAGCCTTGATTTTTCCTTGAAAAAGAAATTGTCAGGATGTCTGACTCCATCCACCCTTTGCATGTGTGATTTCATTATTCATAGTCAGCATTCCTCTTCTGGCTTTTGATCTGTAGTTTACAGAACGTGTGCATAAGGAGGCTCTCTTTCCCATAAACTGATCTCTTTACCCTCTCAGCCCGGAATAACTTTCCATTTATTCTTCTGATAAAGCGTTGATGCCGTGAGCCAGCATACATTAAATTTATCATGATACAAACACAGCACTACACTTTTATCCAGCCCAGATCAGCACCCAGATCACTGCCAATGCCCCTCAAGTGTCTCTGATGATGAACAGCAAAGGGGACCTGTGGAATTTCTCACGACCATCAAATCTGAAGAAGGAATTCTTGTGAGAATGGTTTGCAAAGTCTATCACCAGTATCCAAAGTCTATTATTAGCTTGCAGGGTAGTTAAAGAAATCATCTCAGCCTTGACTCACTAATAAGCACTTTAAAATATATGTCAAAAAGCCCTCTTAATTAAAATGCTTCAACTGCTTT
The DNA here is from genome assembly GCF_008728515.1 of Papio anubis. Taxonomy (NCBI): domain Eukaryota; kingdom Metazoa; phylum Chordata; class Mammalia; order Primates; family Cercopithecidae; genus Papio; species Papio anubis. The sequence goes on from NC_044990.1 coordinate 21,664,398, forward strand.
CCACCTCTCTTCTGACAAATGCCAATATCACTAACATGGCTGCTTAGAACCCTGCCTGCCTCTCCAGTCTTGCCTGGCCCCAGACTCCTCTTTCCCTTCTGCTACTTCCCCTAAGTTGAATGGTTATTCATTCTTCTTTCACCTGCTTATCTCCTACTCATCCTTCTCTTGTCACCTCAATTACCACTTTCCTTAGGAAGCTTTTCCTGATCCACCCCATGTGCCATCTACCTACTTGCCCCTGATCTCCAGGATATGTTAAAGACCTTTATTTGCTTTCACAGAACTGCTACCAAGTCAAGATATGCTGACATGTGACCATAGCAAGCACCACCAAAACCTCAGGGTGGTTGATGCTTGAGATACTCACCTTCCAAGGCCAAGTCCATGAGCCTGCCCTCTCCTGGGAGCTCATGGTGTATACATAGATGTGTATTTATAACCCAATTATTGTAACAAATTATTTATTGGATATAGACATCCATATCGTATCTGCATTTTAAGATAGAAATACTTTGGAAATAGGAAGATACTGTGTCTGTTTCACCTTTGACTCTCCCACAATGCCTGTAATCTGCACTGACAGACATGAGATGTTCCATAAAGTTCAATGAATGAATGAAATCATGAGCAAATGATATTTGAAATCATTGTTTCTTACATATTTTTGAGAAATGTAAGCATCTTTGTCTTCTCCCATCATATTTTTAGAAAGCTTCATTTTCCAGCAGCTCTGTTTAATAACGTAATTGAAAAGCAAAGATGTCTTTCTAAATATGTACGGTATAAGTCTGTGATACTTTTGATCCCATAAAGAGTCGGTTCCATTTAGTTCAATTCAACAAGTATTAATTAAGTGCCTATGATGTCAAATGCCTGTAGTGTGGCAATAGAATGCTTCATTTCAGTGGGATAATTTGGGATGAAAAACTTCTAAACATGTTTAGCTCCTAAGTCTGACTTCAGCAGTCACAAAGCAATTCTCCCATGTTTAGACTACAGCCATTCATTCATTTGTTCAATAAAACTTTATTGGACATCTATTAGATATGATCATGACTGCTCTGGATTAGAGCTCTTGAAAAGTGTGATACAAAAGAAGAGGTTGTGCAGGGTCTTGCCCACTTGGAAAGAAAAGTTAAACAGATAAAGCTCCTGAGTAAGAGTAAGCACTGAGTAAGAGACCTGGGTTTGGCCGGGTGCGGTGGCTCAAGCCTGTAATCCCAGCACTTTGGGAGGCCGAGACAGGCGGATCACGAGGTCAGGAGATCGAGACCATCCTGACTAGCACACGAACCCGTCTCTGCCTAAAAAAAATACAGAAACTAGCGGGGCAGGGTGGTGAAGTCTGTGGTCCCAGCTACTGGGAGGCTGAAGGCAGGAGAATGGTACCGGCAGGAGGTGGAGCTTGCAGTGAGCTGAGATCCGACCACTGCATCAGCTGGCTGGGAAGCAGAACTCAGGTAAAAAAAAAAAAAAAAAAAGATCTGGGTTTAGTTTCCCACCTCATTTGTGTCATAGTAGGGTGAGCTTAGCAGAATCACTCCACTGCTCAGACCTCAATTTGTTATCTGTGTAGTAAGGGCATTAGACTGGATGATGTCTAAAGAATATTAGGGATTGGAAAGTCATTGTTCTGGATGGCTCACACCAGTTACTGGAATTGCTTGGCAGGAAGGCATAACAGCATTTTGTACTTCTAGAGCTCTGTCCCTCTCATGGGGCAAATGATGGAAGAAACCAGTGGCCAAGTTAGGTTTAGCGGGAAGTCCTCTCCCAATACCAGGGGCCTGAGTCCTGGTGCCATGCTTTGTTTACCTCTGTCACTTGCAAGAATGAAAAAGCATCTCTAGGCCTGGCCCACTGTATGGAATCTAATTCATGGGACTAGATATTTTATTAGCACTTCCAGTGGAACAAGTGATTTGGAGTTGGACAATGTGACAGTGAATAGATGATATATTCTTTAACTAGTGAACATGAAACTGCATAGGAATAAGATTTCACAATGTTATGACATTAATGTACTTTCTAATATTTTATATGATCCACATGAAGATATATTATTTACAGTTTAGGGTAGATATACATAGGTAACAAAAATAACTGGAGAGTCCTTTTGGAGAAATCTGCAACTGGATCAGTTAGCATGCATTCCCTTACCAGTGACTCAAAACCCAACTAGCAGTGATGGAAATCTTAAGAACATTTATTGTTTACCCAGCAAGAGGTCTGGAGAGGGTGGTTCCAGGTGTCAGGGCCCGGATTTGTGTCTCTACCATTCTCTTGCTTTTTCCCAGTCACAAGATAACTAACATAGCTGCAGATATCAAATTCTCATGTGACTGATGACTGTAACTACAGAAAGGAAGCAGGGGAGATGAACAGACCTCTCCCTTTGTACCTCTCTCCTAGTATTAGAGAGAAAAACACCTTTCCAGAAGCTTCCCCGGCTGACTTCTCCTCTGTCTCAGCAGCAAAGAAAGTTTGAGAAAGCAGAAATCTGTGGTTTTCAGCCTCTGCTGTGGAAGGAAGATAAGTGAAGAGCAAGTTGGGCATGTATGTGGATAGGCTGCCAAAGTGCTTACCAGAATCCATCCCGCAGGCCACCCACCATCTGTAGATATCCTTCCTCTCCCACAGCCACTGTGGGTGGAATGCTGTGGCCCATTATCTGAGCGAGAACAACTCCACAGGATCATCCTGTTACTGTAGCCAGCACCAAATCTTGCACATCTGGGTGATTTGTAGTCTCCATGCCATCACATCTCAGTGTAGATTCCTATGGTGTAGCAGTTGATAACTAAAAGAAAACTTGCTGGGCGCCATGGCTCATGCCTGTAATCCCAGCACTTTGGGAGGCCAAGGCGGGTGGATCACAAGGTCAGGAGATCAAGACCATCCTGGCTAACACAGTGAAACTCCATCTCTACTAAAAATACAAAAAAGTAGCTGGGCGTGGTGGCGGGCACCTGTAGTCCCGGCTACTGGGGAGGCTGAGGCAGGAGAATGGCGTGAACCCGGGAGGTGGAGCTTGCAGTGAGGCGAGATTGAGCCACTGCACTCCAGGCTGGGTGATAGAGCAAGATTCCATCTCAAATAAATAAATAAATAAATAAATAAATAAATAAATAAATAAATAAAAAGAAAACTTATCTGCTTCAAATGCAATGATGCTGAAGTTTAATTTACCTTCCATTAAAATTTGCAATTGGAAAAAAGAATGATAGGCAACACAATGGCCACTGTTTTTTTTTTTTTTCTCCACATATCTAGTTTTGTTGATCTGGAATAATGAGGTTGAGAAAGGATTAAACTTCTTGGTTAGCCCATCTGGCAGCCTATTATACTGATCTTTGGGAAAATATTCCTTATTCATGTCCCCTGTGACCCACCTGAGACATTAGAGAAGACACTCCACTTAGAAATTGCACAGCCTTTCCAGCTCACTTCATTTTAGATCAAGGTTTTGGGATCTTGATATTGTCTTAGGAGTTTAACAGAGCTTAATGGTCATAGCCTGTTGCAGAGCAGCCTTAGGGTCTATCTGGCAATGCAATTGCTTCAAAATCTTATTGGGCTTTCTGATATCTTGCTTCAAGTCAATTCCGGCAACCAATGTGTCTGTTTGGGTTCTTTAGGAAGCAGAACACTGAGATGGAGTTAGGAGTGCAAGCGATTTATTTTTAGGGGGTGACACTTATGAAAGTTAAAAGTTAAGGAGTCTGGATTGGAACGGGAGAGCTTTCAGACTATGATGTAAATCTCACACCTGTCACAAGAGATGGGGTAGAAGTAGGATTGGGCAGGAAAATCCTCAGACTATGACACAGATCTGGCAGAAGTCTTTGCCAACTCAACAGGGAACTGCAGAGCAAAGCAGCTCATTAGGAGAGCTCCACACTGGGCAGAAATAGCCAGGCCCTTGGATGCCTGCTGTACTTGTCATTGTCTAGAAGCTGCACAGAAACAGTAAGATTTCCACTCCAAAGTGGAGTGGGATCCCAAAGGCTGTCAGCTAACCACTCTCATTGCAAGTTCTTCCTCGAAGGGAGATCTGATTAGGGCACCTCCATGGTGGCCATGGCCCAGGATCTGGTCTGTCTACTTCATGTCTTGCCTCTTTATCGGCTTAATGGTGGTGGTTCTGAAGCAATTCAAAATAAGAGGTTGGGTGGGGAGGCTCTATTTTGATCAGACCTTTGCTAGCACACTTGCCCTCTTTGCCTGTCGAAGAATGCTGGATGAGGGGAATTTGGGAACTTGGGAATGTCGTCAGTCTCATTTCTTGTTATGTCTACACTCCCCTGCTTCTGACTCCAGCATGTCTCCAAATTATGAAACTCTCAGTCAATTCAGACCTCAGACTACTAACAGAGAACATCTCAGAAAAGTTCCTTTTCTTCCCTCCCTCCTGACAGATTTTCTCTAATCTGCGTTCATCTTTTTCTTGTAGGACTTTGCCAAAAGCTTCAAGAAGTAGCCAACATAACTCAACATCCAAAACATCTCCCGCCATTTCCCTTAACACTACAGCCTCAGCTGGCACGTGATTGGAATCTCAAGGCATGACAAGCAAGAGTCCAAAGCAAATGTCTTGCTGCCACCCAGCAAGTGTTGCAGACATCCAGCCTATTCTAGCTGGGCCCTCACTGCCCTCTGTCCTGCCACCTCAATTCGGCCATTCTGTATTTTCAGATATTATCTGTGCTGCTCTATTTACTGCAACTAAATTCAAAGGAATGTGTTTGGCTACAAGTAACAGAGAATAGGACAATAAAAAGGATTTTATTTAGTCAATAAGAAGTCTGGACAAAGGTGGTGCCAGGGTACGTTTAGCACTTCCATGACATCGAGGCACCAGCTTGTTATCGCAGCCGGTCTCCGGCCTTCCCCTCATGGCCACAAGATGGCTGCCACAGCTTCCGGGGTTATCCTTACCTAACAACATCCAAAGGCAGGAAGGAGGGTCACACAAGAGTGTTATCTTTGCATGCCTCCCACCTGTGATCAGAGAAGAGAAATCCTTCCCAGAGGCCTACTGGCATAGTTCTGTTACACAGCCTTCAGTTGCAGAGGAAGCTTGTAACATGAATCTCTGGCATTTTCATTCTGTAGAGTGGGAGGAGGACAAAGGCAGAGAGGGGTTTGGAGCACAGCCAGACAGCAGTGTTTGCCATGGGATCATGCCTATTGATCTTAGTTTTCCAACCTCCAACTTGGAAATAGATAAACCATCTGTCTTCCCTTCCTGGGGAGTAGCAGGTTATGAATAAATTATGCTGCCAGAGCCCAGAGAGTCCTTAAAACAAAGTACTGTCAATCCAAGGCCCTCATTTCATTAAATCCATATTAGTTTCTATTGCTCATTTGATGGCATCTGATTGTTCTCTAGGATGGGAGGTATTGGCAGAACAGGAAAAAGGGAGAAAATTAGCCCAAATCCACCTTCCCCACCACCCTCTTCCCCCAGTGCTGAATAGTTATGAGGTCCCCAGGTACTTGTTATTTCTGGGGAGCTAGTGAGCTGAGTACACAAGTCCAGGGCTGGGGGATAGATATGTTCCAGAAAACTCTGTGCTGGAGCACTGGAGAGGGCCGTTGGAGAGAAGACACATTACTGATGGAGCAAATTCAGCCACCATGAGGAGGCCGGGACAGTACTGGGGAGCACTACGCCTTCATTAACCCCTGAACCTACACCTTATAAAGCTGCTGATCCACCTTTCCGCACACATCATTGTTTTTTTTTTTTTTTAATTTATTTTAACACGAATGCCACTTGCTAAATAACAGTATTCTTATCTCACAATAATTTTATCTTCCCAATTTCTGAAATCTCAGGATTCTTAAAAGTGTTCTGAGAAAAGTCCCTTTAGTTTCCAGAAGACGCTGCTTCTGGAAGCAGGCCTGGCTGATTGTAGACTCAGAGGTCTAAACCAGTCAGAGTGCCTTGAAAAATCAAATGCAACCACGTAATCATTATTGCCATTTCTGGAGGGAGCCGTTTAAATTGGCCCAGCCTTACTATGCCAAAGGGCTGGGGAAGCAAATGCAAACAACTCTCACATATCCCTCTCACAGTTCTTGTTTTGGTCTTTGCTCCTTGGGTCCTCACTGCTTCGCCAACATGTCTCCACTACATCTCTCTGACACAAGTTTCTGCTTGCTCCCTGGTGGTTGAGGGCACACCCACAGACCCCCACTGACCACCCCAGGCTTCTAGAGACCCGACTCCTTGGGCCTCCCCAGGTTTCTCAAGTTCATCATTGCAAGCCAAGGAAAGAGGTGGTAATTGTGGAAACTGCCTGTACCTTAGAGGTCGAGCTCAACTTGAACTGGCTTCCTCAGGACTTTCCTGGATCTGGCTTGCAACTCTTCTAGATCAGGGTCAGTTCCTCTGCTCCCCTTTCACATTCCTAACATCTGGCTAGTGCTGGTCTGGCTCCCATAGATGGGAACGATGCACGGCCTCCACGCCAGGGCTGTCCCAATGGGCGCTCTCCTTCATGGGCTAATGGGGCTTCTGTTTGTGAGCACTGATCTGACTCTGGTTTCCAAGAACATGGAAACACTCTGCAATCAAAACTCAGCTCAGCCCCAAGTTCACTCATTTGAAAACTGTTAATCACAAGATATTTGTACCCCAGATATCATCTGGGATCCTTTTGACTTTTGAGATTCAAGTGACATTGGCTTCAGAGTATAGTGAACAAAAACGTGAGTGCTAGAGTCCATCAGCCCAGATCCTACATTTGGGTACTCTTCTTACTCACCGTGATCTGGTGCAGGCTACTTAATTTCTCTGTTTTTTTTTTTTTGTTTTTTGTTTTTTCTGTTTTTGTCTGTAAAATGGGCATAATAATACCTGTATAAGTTTGGGGTGCTGATTCAATAAACTATTGCAAGTGGAGCGTTAAGAACAATGGCAAGCCTACAATGTTACCATTCGCCCTGCCCCATGAGGAAGAAAGACCCTGTTGGATGAATTTACATTTCTTCTAGTAACTCTTGGCTCTGAATTTCTGCTGCAACCAAAACAGACCAGTTTCAGGAACTGTGTTGACATATCGTGCTCTCTGATTCTTTTCTGTATTGTCACCCCTTGTTCAGTGCCACCTTGATTCCTTCACTCTTTCAGACACTTTCTGACTGATAAAGTCAGGAATGCAGAGGCTTCCTGAAGTATTAGGGCAATGAGAAGGATTTCTATTGCGGCATTACACAACTTAGATTTGAATTGAAGATATTTAGTTCTTTTTTTTTTTTTTTGAGACGGAGTCTCGCACTGTCGCCCAGGCTGGAGTGCAATGACACTATCTCGGCTCACTGCAACCTCTGCTTTCTGGGTTCAAGTAATTCTCCTGCCTCAGCCTCCTGAGTAGCTGGGATTACAGGCTCCTGCCACCATGCCCGGCTGATTTTTTTTGTACTTTTAGTAGAGATGGGGTTTCATTATGTTGGCCAGGCTGGTCTCGAAATCCTGACATCGTGATCCACCCGTCTTAGCCTCCCAAAGTGCTGGAATTACAGGCGTGAGCCACTGCACCCAGCCAGACATTTAATTCTTAAAAGTCCTTTGACTCCATAGTCCCCAGCCCCTAGCCCTCTTCTCATCTCTTTTCTGGTTGTCTTTTTCCTTAAATTTGCTTATTTCTCTGTCTACTTAGAATAAAATTATTAGGGTCTTAGTTTCTACATGAAAAAATTTCAAGTACAGCACTTTCTTGCTCTTTTTAAAATTTTGTTTTGTTTTTATTTATTTATTTTAATTTTAATTTTTAAAATATACTTCAAGTTCTGGGATACATATACAGAACATGCAGGTTTGTTACATAGAGTATACACGTGCCATGGTGGTTTGCTGTACCCATCAACTGGTCATCTACATTAAATATTTCTCCTAATGCTATCCCTCCCCTAGTCCCCCAAGCCCCCAACAGCCCCCAGTGTGTGAGGTTCCCCTCCCTGTGTCCATGTGTTCTCATTGTTCAACTCCCACTTATGAGTGAGAACATGTGGTGTTTGGTTTTCTGTTCCTGTGTTAGTTTGTTGAAAATGATGGTTTCCAGCTTCATCCATGTCCCTGCAAAGGACATGAACTCATCCTTTTTTAAGGCTGCATAGTATTCCATGGTGCATATGTGACACATTTTCTTTATCCAGTCTATCATTGGTGGGCATTTGGGTTAGTTCCAAGTCTTTGCTATTGTGAATAGTGCTGCAATAAACACCTGTGTGCATGTGTGTTTATAGTAGAATAATTTATAATCCTTTGGATATATATCCAGTAATGGGATTGCTGGGTCAAATGGCTGTTCTGGTTCTAGATCCTTGAGGAATTGCCACACTGTCTTCCACAATGGTTGAACTAATTTACACTCCCAACAACAGTGTAAAAGCATTCCTGTTTCTCCACATCCTCTCCAGAATCTGTTGTTTCCTGACTTTTTTATGATTTCCATTCTAACTGGTGTGAGATGGTATCTCACTATGGTTTTGACTTGCATTTCTCTAATGACCAGTAATGATAAGATTTTGTTCATATGTTTGTTGGCCACATACATGTCTTCTTTTGAGAAGTGTCTGTTCATATCCTTTGCCCACTTTTTGATGGGTTTTTTTTTTTTTCTTGTAAATTTATTTAAGCTCCTTATGGATAGATTGCAAAAATTTTCTCCCATTCTGTAGGTTGCCTGTTCACTCTGATGATAGTTTCTTTTGCTGTGCAGAAGCTCTTTAGTTTAATTAGATCCCATTTGTCAATTTTGACTTTTGTTGCCATTGCTTTTGGTGTCTTAGTCATGAAATCTTTGCCTATGCCTGTGTCCTGAATGACATTGCCTAGGCTTTTTTCTAGAGTTTTTATGGTTTTAGGTCTTACGTTTGTCTTTAATCCATCTTGAGTTGATTTTTGTATAAGGTGTAAGGAAGGGGTCCAGTTTCTGTTTTCTGCATATGGCTAGCCAGTTTTCCCAACGCCGTTGATTAAATAGGGAATCTTTTCCCCATTGTTTGTTTTTGTCAGGTTTGTCAAAGATCACATGGTTGTGGATGTGTGGCATTATTTCTGAGGCCTCTGCTCTGTTTCATTGTCTATATGTCTGTTTTGGTATCAGTGCCATGCTGTTTTGGTTACTGTAGCCTTATAGTATAGTTTGAAGTGAGGTAGCATGATGCCTCTAGCTTTGTTATTTTTGCTTAGAATTGTCTTGGCTATATGGTCTCTTTTTTGTTCTATATGAAACTTAAAGTAGTTTTTTCTAATTCTGCGAAGAAAGTCAATGGCAGCTTGATGGGGATAGCATTGAATCTATAAATTACTTTGGGCAGTATGGCCATTTTCATGATATTGCTTCTTCCTATCCATGAGGATGGAATTTTTTTTCCATTTGTTTGTGTCCTCTCTTACTTCCTTGAGCAGTGGTTTGTAGCTCTCCTTGAAGAGGTCCTTCATATCCCTTATAAGTTGCATTCCTAGGTAGTTTATTCTCTTTGTAGCAATTATGAATGGGAGTTCACTCATGATTTGGCTGTCTTAAAGATAGTTCTAGTCCTGAAAATAACTCAAGTTGCAGCTTTTTAAATAACAAAAATTCTCCTCTATATATGTTGATGATGATAACTAATTATGACAATCAAAGATTTAAATGGCACTAATAATAAAATGGCAACTACCAGTCATCATTAGCATGTGTTTTACAGCTTAGAAAGCACTTTCCAATTCTTTATTGTCTCATTTGAATGAATTTCCTTTTCAGTTTATGCCTGGAGGATTTGCAAATAAGGGCTTCATAACAGTGGATGGCTACACATGCACATGCACACACATGTGGACTCATGTGCAGCACTGTTTCATGTGATGCTCACATAAAGCTCCCTGAGATACAAGGCCTCTGTCAACCCATAGACGAAGTCATTGGTTGAGTGTCTATTGATCCTGGGTCCTGGGCTGGTAACCCTGACACAACAGGCCACCATGACGAGACATTACAGCCTTACTTTCTTAGTAGATATATGTATTGAGTTTCTGAAAATTCAGAGAACGGATGGCTCATCTTCCTCTGGGATTATTGGGTCATTTCTCAGCATGTCTGAAGCCGAACAGGAGTGAGGCCCTGATGAATCACAGTCAGCATGCACAGTTCAAGCAGGAGAAATCTGAAATTTCAACAATGATTTAAGTACTTCCAAGCACACAGCCTTTCATCTTTAAGGACTAATTCACAGTGTGCATTTTATGTGTCTTTATAGGGTCATGTTGCCATTCCTGGACCCTTATTTCTTGGCAAATGAGGGGCGGAGTGACATTTATAAGTGAATGCATTCAGTGGGAGAGTTTGCCGTGACATGTATTTCATTGGGAGAGGCCATAAATATTTTTTGCACACGTCTGTATATCCACGTGATGCTTCACTTTGGAAAGCAACAATAACAACTGCGTCATTAAGCAACAGAGAGGCTAATGTGTCAGCTGGCCTAGTAGGAAAGACAAACAAGGATCATCTTGTCAAATCAAAATGGATTGTTCTTTGGCACCAGCTGCTTGCTTGTTTGTAGGTCCCACAGTTCAAGGATTTGAATTGAACCTGCAGTTGTAACTTAGGATATTACCACATCAGGCAACTCACCATCATCCTTTCTGCCCTCCAAGGTCCCTGCTCTGACTGTGATGGGAAGTTCCTAGAAGTCCACAGTGTGGACCAATTATTGCCCAGGCCTTTTCAAAGTGTCCCTAAATAGCTGCTGAAATGGAACACACTCAGGCATGTCCCTAAGGCTCTTGGCTACTGTTACAGCTTTTAACACACTGCGTTGTAATTGTCTTGTTGAGGAGGAAAATATTTTTTCCTCTCTCCATCTTTGGTTTATGGGAGAGTTCCCTATTACAAAGGACAGATTAACAAGAGAAAAGCATACATATTTATTTAGTGTGAGTTTTATGTGACACAGAAGCCTTCATAGGGAAATGAAGACCAAAGAAACAGTTAAACTTGAATGTTTTTACAGTCATTTTGATGAAGAGTGGAGCATCATAAAGAAATATGATAGGGCAAGGAGTATGATCTAATGGTAACAAATTGGGGGAACTTAGCAAGGCCTGTTTATTCAGTTTCTTCTCTGTGTCCCTTTGCCTTCAGAGATAAGGATATTCCTTTCCTCCTGGTATAGGGAGGGTACCTCCCACATGAGGATCTTATGACCTGCTTCAGAGGAATGTCAAGAAATCCTTCCTAGGTTGTATGACCTGCTTCAGGGAAGAAGGGCAGAGGAAGGTGACAGTGATCTTCCTGCTTCTGCAGTTTTCTCAAATGTCTTCAGCTTAAAATACTGTTAAGTAGTGTGTCCTGAACCCCACTGTCAACTGGAGAATCATGGAGTTTGTAAATTTGGAAAGAAGAGCTTTTTTTCTTATAAAGAATTGCAGCCTGCAGGCTGGCTGTTCCACAGGCTGGGAAGTGTAGCCTCCCACAGAAACTGAAAGCAGGCACTTCAAGGGAGAGATGAATGAGACAGAAATGTATGCTGAATGGGTTAGCTAAGTATATATATTCAACAGGTTTTAAGAGGAGCTATGGGCCAGGCACATTAGCTCACGCCTGTAATCCCAGCACTTTTGGTGGCAGAGGTGGGTGGATCACCTGAGGTCAGGAGTTTGAGACAAGCCTGGCCAACATGGCGAAACCCCATCTCTACTAAAAAAAAAAAACAAAAAAACACAAAAATTAGCCAGGCATGGTGGTGGGAGCTTGTAACCCCAGCTACTCAGGAGGCTGAGGCAGGAGAACTGCTTGAACCCAGGAGGCAGAGGTTACAGTGAGCCAAGATTGTGCCAGTGCACTCCAGCCTGGGTGACAAAAGCAAAACTCTGTCACACACACACACAAAAGGCTGTAAATATTCATGAGGGGTATACATATGCATAGTAAGCAAACATACATCCATCCCATGTTTGCTTTGGGGTGGAGAGTTAACATTTAAATGCATTAAAATTAGGCTTTTTACATCAAAAGGTGAAATAGAGGACACAGAAGCACACAGTGTGCAGCCTCTGTAAACCGGCCTGAACCAGTCCATGGTCAGTGGCCTCTTATCAGGAAGGAATGCTGGTTGTTTGTTGTATTGAAACCACAAACAAGGAGGGGAGTCTGTCAAGTCTTTCAGAAGGACTTAGAAACCCTTGGAAAAGAAAGTTTAATGGCCGTTAGTTGGGGGAGGGGGTATACTGAGGTGTGTATGACTTCCCATCCCATCATGGCTAGGAACTCAGTTTTAAGGTTACCTTGGGGTTCTCTTGGCCAAGAGGAGATCTGTTTAGTTGGTTGAGGGGGTTAGGATTTTATTTTTATTTCTCACCATCAATCTGATCACATCTCAGTCTCCATTATTAGATCAAAAACTCCATGAAGACAGAGACTATGTCCTATTTATATCCATGTACCCCAGCAACTAATACACTGCCTGGCATATAATAACTAATCAATAGGTTTGCCGATTGAATAAATGAATAGTCCTGTCCCAACAGGGCAAAGGAATTAATATTTTTTTCTGAATGAAATTATTTCTCTATGACAAAGTTCACCTCCTCAAATTTCCTTTGGATCACTTTGTCTCTTGCATTGCATGTAGATGATAAATATTGAGAACATTTATACTTCATTTAGTCATTTTCTCCACAAACACATATGACAATGAATAATTTTATCATAAAATCAAATAAAAAGTGAAAGGGAAGTATATTAGGTTGGTAGCATAGAAGAAAGGATGCCTGGATTGCCACAAGGCTGGGCTTGATGGAGATGTATCCTTCAGCTGAGAATGGGCCTCAGTCATCTCCTAGGGGCTATGAAATGTGAATGACTGTGTTTATCATAGAAGGAACTTGTATCTCTTAATGGGTGGGGCTCAGGGATGTTTAACATCCTGTAACATTCCAGTCAAATCTTTATGAGGAAGAATTTTCTGACTTAATGCCATTAATATGCAATATGGGAATCATCTTTGTTAGTTTGTTTGAGATGGAGTCTCCCTCTGTCACCCAGGCTGGAGTACAGTGACACCATCTCGGCTCACTGCAACCAACCTCCACCCCGAGTTCAAGCAATTCTACTGTCTCAGCCTCCTGAGTACCTGGGACTACAGGTGTGTGCCACCATGCCTGGCTAATTTTACATATTTTTAGTAGAGACGGAGTTTCATTGTGTTAGCCAGGATGGTCTCGATCTCTTGAACTCCTGATCCGCCTGCCTCGGCCTCCCAAAGTGCTGGGATTATAGGCGTGAGCCACCGCAACCGGCGGGAATCATCTTTTATACTCTAAGTTAGTTTAACTTCAGGATATGCAGTTTGTTTCCTCCCTCCACCTTCTTTATTCTTTTTTCCCTTTCTTCCTTTTCTTCCTTATTTCCTTCTTTTCTTTCCTTCCTCCTTCCAATACTTACTGAATATCTACTAAGGGAAATGGATGGTGATGCTTATGAAAATGAATCAGACATAGGCTTGGCCTCAGGGATTAAAGTCATGCAGAGAAAGATGTGACGTGTGTTTAAAAATCAAGAGAATTGGGCAGAAAGAAAGTAAGTGGAGGGAAAGTAAAGGTAAAATGTTATAGATCAGAGGAGAGAGAGATGTCCCTGTGTCTTACATGAAATGCATCTTATAAATCAACACTTCATTATGTTTTGTAGAACTCTATAGTGTACAAAGGCCTTTCCTATATGTTCTTTGGTTTACATTAATACTCACAGTAACCCTACAAAGGTACTTTATTTGCCCCCAGATTTATTCCTCACTGTTTCTCTGCTCTGCTTTGTATTACCAGGGGCCAGACCTTGCAAACTATGACCCCATCCTTATTGGCTGGCTGCCAGTTGGGTTTGGCTAATGGAAAGCAATGGGAGATAGGGCCTTCTCCATTAAGCAGCAGGTAGCTGCTTCTCCTCTGGGGGTCTACTTCCTATGAGACAAGCCTTCTGTGTCTGGACTCCAGAACTCTGCTTCTTCCCTTTTGTCTCTTGCTGAGGAGTAGTATAGCTTCCTGTTGTTGAAATCTCTGGTTTACTTCACCATTTCCTTATGACTCTTAAAGTCTCCACCACCTGAGTAAGCAATGCTTTGTATTAAATTCCCTGGGCTATAAATATTTGAATGGGATTTTGTTTTCTTAATTAGATACTAAGTAGAAAGAAAGCATTATTCTTACCACGTTAGAGATAAGGAGAAAGTTAAATGACTTTACCAAGGTCAACCAGCAATGAGAGGCAGAGTCCAGGTCTGTCTCCTGACTCCAAATCCAGGCTTTTATCCACTGCCTCATAATGCCTCCCTTAGAGGTTATAACAATGAAAACATAATATAAATAAAGACTTTTCCAAGATCATATAAAAGACATATCAGATTGGAGGATTTTTTTTTCCCCATGTGCTTTTAAATTGAGAAGAGCTTCTTTTGTTTTTATTGTTCTTGGGAAAAGTTAAAATATTAGCTAGATTAGGAGAATGTAATACAAGTACATATGGATATTAGCCTGACATTTGACAAAGTCATTCACGATAGCCTACTGGAACAATGCATGTTGGTATAGTCACATGGATTAGTAAATGTTTGATGCAACGTTTTAAAAAGTCCACATAGTGCCTTATGCTGTCATATCTCATAATATTTCTATGATTATCATGATGACTTCACCTTGGAATGAGGAAAAGTAAAAGTCATATTGAAAATGTTTTCAGTTTAGAAAGCTTTCATAAATATATGAATCAAAGATACATTTATGGTCCAGGCTACCATACCCTGGCTACAAGGTTATTTTAATTATCAAATATTACTAAATTAGTTACTGAATGTTACCAATCACCAAAGTAACTAATTTAATAATAATTAAAAGGTCTGAAAAGACCTTATGGGGATGGACCAGGATCTGAAGTAAGGGCTTGGGCATATGGGCCTGGCAAAGACAGGAAGTGGGGCTCTGTGAAAAGGCTCAGTTTGGAGGGGCTGCTTGTTCAGAGGCTCATTTGGATGGGAGCTGCTTGTTCAGATTTTGCTATGACTTGAATCCTATTATTTCTCCTGGAGAACAAGATTCTACAAATGGGAATCCAGAAGCATCAGGTCACACTCCAAGAGTGGGTACTTACACCACATCTGTCATCAGCCAAATCTATTCTGCCTTGAAACAGAGGAGAGAAATAGGAGGAAGGGCATTTGAGCCTTATTTCGTAAAGTGCATGGTGTTGAATGCTAAATTGTCCATGTCTTTGAAGGGTTGAGTTTGAATGAGTTCACATATACATCCCAGTGATTCTCAATTGTGGATCCCAGATGAAAGTGACAGTTTTCTTTTTTTTTTTTTTGTCTCTCTTCTCTCTTCTTTCTCTCCGTCTCTCTCTCTCCCCCCCGCCCCCATGCCACCGTGTAAGATGTGCCTTGACTCCCCTTGGCCTTCCACCATGATTGTAAGTTTCCTGAGGCCTCCCCAGCTATGCAGAACTGTGACTCAATTAAACCTCTTTTGTTTAGAAATTACCCAGTCTCAGGTAGTATCTTTATAGCAATGTGAAAACGGACTAATACAGGTATATACTTAGGAATGGAAATGCTGGGTCATGTGGCAACTCCGTTTAACTGTTTGAGGAACTGCCCAGCTGATTTACGAATCAGCTGTACTGTTTTACATTCCCACCAACAATGACAACAGTTTTAATTTCTCCACAAACTGTCCAACACTTACTATCATCTGTATTTTTTATTAGAGCCATCCTAGTGGGTGTGAAGTGGTATCTTATTCTGACTTGATTTGCATTTCTGTAATGATTAATGATGTTGAGGATCTTTTCATGTATTTATTGCCATTTGTATATCATTTTTTGAGAAATGTCTATTCAGATTATTTCCCAATTTTTATTGGGTTATTTGTCTTTTTGTTATTGAGTAATACTTCTTCTAATATTCTGGGTACTAGACCCTGATCAGATATATAATTTGAAAACACTCTATCCCATTTTGTGGGTTCTTTCAATTTCTTGATAGTGTCTTTTGATACATAAATTTTTTAAATTTTGAAGTCCAACGTTATTTTTTCTTTGGTTTCTTATACTTCACGTGTCATCTCTAGGAAATCATTGCTTAATGCAAGGCCATGGAAGATTTAACCTAAGCTATCTTCATTGTCCATAACTTAGGTCTTCAATACATTTTGAGTAAACTTATATTTGAGTAAATATATTCTGAGTAAAAATATGGCATAAGGTACATACCCAACTTTATCTTTTTGCATGTACATATTCAGTTCACTATTTGTTGAAAAGACTATAATTTATTTAGACCCTGATCTATTATTTCCTTTCTTCTGCTTGCTTTGGGTTTAATTTACTATTCTTTGTCTAGTTTCTTAAGGAAAAAGATTAGATGATTGATTCAGGATCTTTTTTCTTTTTTAAACTACAGATATTTATAGCTATAAATTTCCTTCTAAGCACTGCTTTCATAGCCTCCCTTAAGTTTTGGTATGTTGTATTTTTGTTTTCATGCAACTCAAATTAATGTCTCTCGTGTTTTATTTTTTAACCCATTGGTTATTCAGAAGTGTGTTGTTTAATTTCTAGATATTTATAAATATTATAAATTTCCCTCTGTTATTGATTTCTAATTTCATTCCATTATGGCCAGAGAATATACTTTGTATGATTTTAATCCTTTAAAATATATTGAAACTTATTTTATGTCCTAACATGTGTTCTATCTCAGAGAATGTTTTATGTGTATTTGCAAAGAGTTTTTATTCTGCTACTTTTGGGTGGAATATTCTATAGATGTCTGTTAGCTCCTGCTGGCTTACAGAGCTGTTCATGACTTCTATTTCCTTGTTGATCTTCTGTCTAGTTGTTCCGTCCATTATTAAAAGTGAAGTGTTGAAGTCTCCAGCTATTATTGTTGAATTGTCTATTTCTTCAATTCCTGTCAGCTTTTACTCCATGTATTTTGGTGCTCTGTTATTAGGTGAATATATGCAAAAATTTTGTTTTGTATTGCACTGAATTGATAAATTAATTTAGATAAATTGTTATCTTGACAGTATTGACTCAATATGTGTATACAAGGGTACTTCAAAACATTTGTGGAAAGTATAAACTTTATTTCCAATATAAACTCCATCAAGTTCAAGACACCTTTATAAGTGATGGTATCAGCCATTTAGCTCATCCCTAAAGAGTTGAGGGTCTTGGGAACTTAATCATGTCAATGCAGTCATTTTTTGCAATATTAACTGAAGAATGGTAGGTGCCCTTTAAAGATATTTTAAGATAAGAAAAAAACAAAACAAAACCCCTAGAAAATGTCAGAAGTAGCCAAATCAGGTCTGTAAGTGGATGCCTGATGATTTCCTATAGAAATTCTCACAAAATTGCCCTTGTTTGATAAGAAGATAGGAGCATCGTCACGGTGGAGAAGAACTCTGGTGAAGCTTTCTCAGGCATTTTTCTACTAAAGCTTTGGTAACTTTCTCAAAATACTCTCATAATAAGGAAATATTATTGTTCTTTGGCCCTTGGGCAACCCAAAAAACTGTTGCCATGACCTTTGCTCTTGGCCAGTCTGCTCTGGCTTTGAGTGAACCACTTCCACTTCTTGGTAGCCATTGCTTTGATTGTGCTTTGTCTTCAGGATCATACTGGTAAAATCACGTTTCATCTCCTGTCACAATTCTGCAAAGAAATACTTCAGGATCTTGATCTCAGTTGTTTTAAAACTTTCGTTGAAAGTTCTGCTCTTGTCTGCAGCTAATCTGGGCACATGGTTTTGGCATCTATTGAGTGGAAAGTTTGTTCAACCTTATTTTTTTATTTTTATTTTTTAGTCAGGATTGTGTAAGCCGAACCAATTGAGATGGTATTGACTATTGTTTCTGCTGTGGTTGATCTTCTTTGATTAGAGCACAAACAAGTTTAATTATTTCCCTGAAAGAAGCTCTTTTCAAACTGACATCTTACACTTCTTAGTGCATCAAATAGGATTCGGTTCAGATATGTTATAACAAGTTAGTACAAGTTTATTTTAGTTTTTTCATAATAAGCATTTTTCATGAACTTTGTGAAGACCCCTTGTATGGTATATCTCTCCACTTATTTAGATATTTTCTAACTTATCTCAGTAATGTTTTATAGTTTCCTATGTAAAGGTTTTACATATATATATTTTTAGATTTTTTTCATATTTATTATAAATAGGATGTTATTGCAAATGGAATCTCTTTAAAAGTTTTGTTTTCCTTTTTTACTAGCACAAAGATATATAATTGGTGTATTTACCATGAAACTAGTACTTATAAATTATAAATTTTAATAGCTTTAGGTTATTTTGAACTTTCTACATATATAATCTTACCTTCTAGAATAAAAAGAAAAAAGCAACTGGTTGTTTTATTTCTTCCTCTCCAACTCTCAAATATTTATTTCTTATTCCGGCTGCATTGTACTGGCTATAACCTTTATTACAACATGAATATAAGTGGTGATGGCAAGAGTCCTTGATTCATTTCAAATCTCAGAGCAAAATCTTTCAACAATTTACCATCAGCTGTGACGATTGCTGTAGGTTTGGATAGGTATTCTTTAATAGATAAAGGATATTGCTTTCTATTCTTTGCGAACAAAGAGGTTTTTGTTTTGTTGTTTTTGATTTTTTTGTTTTCAGACTCTCCTCTCCGACTGTCATTTATTTCTACAGCTCCTTGAGAGAAGCAGTCATAAGTGGCCTGTTCCATCTTCATAACAGAGAAGGGCATAGGATACTTAAAGCCTAGCTATTCAAAGCATGAATTACCATATATTCCACAATGAAAAAGTGATGACTATCTCAATTTTGAAGTTGATTGTTAAACAACACAGGCTTTTAAAATAAAACAAAAACCCATTCCAGGGGTTGTAAACTGGTTACCAGTAGGGTAAATCGGGCTGTAGATGGTTTTATCTGCTCCAAAGTAGTTTTAAGCTTTTGTTTTTTTCTTAATTCTTCACCAAGGATACAACAATTTTACATTTACATCTGTGATTTCTGCCTTCTCTTTTTTAAAAAATTGGTAGCAGTGAGCCTTAATGCAAAATCAGCTGGAGAATAAAGACCCCCTTGTTACAAGACGTGTATTCTTAAATTTGCCACTGATACTCACATATCAAATTTCTCCTTCTAATTATGTTGTATAGTTTTGAATCTGGGCAGACTATCAGGCATTTGGTGAAAATGTTGCTAGGTATGTAAATAAGCAAAAACACCTGAATTTTACATGGCTATAGAATGCTGAATAATATAAATTGAACAAAAATAGAAAAGACGAATTAAAGGATGAGGGGTCGGGGGGAAGTTTGAACTTAAAGATTCCAAAGCAAGTGAAACCATGGTACATAGTTTAGAAAATGTTATATGTGTACAACATAAGGTGGACTGTGAGGCTAACTTTAAGAAAACATCAGTAATTTGTGAGGGAAACTGACAGACTACAAAGGTTGCTTCCTTTACCTTCCTAACCTATCAATATCCCACTTTGATATTAATTAAAAATGTTTAATGAAATGACTTCTCTGATAGTTAAGAAAATTTACATATTAAAACACTTATTTCTGTAGGATACAGTCTATCATTTGAATGAGAAGACCCAAAGAATGCCTCACTAAACAATAAACTGCCTTTACGTATATCATCCGTGATCAATTCAGTAAGACTAAGTTTATTACACTTCAATTCCAGGCATAAAATGACTATCTGGTAAACTACAAAGAGCTCCTTACAAAAGAAGTCCATATAATTACAGATATTGTAGAATTCTAGGCTCTTCTCTGAAAAATGCAAAGGAATCGATCTTCGAGTACTACGGTAATCCACATCTTTCTCAGGTCAGACTATACCATATACTGCAGAAACGTTTAATCAATTTTGGCAGCTCAGGCCATGAAGCCCCACCACAACATCCTGAACTGTTAGAGTCTAACTCTTGGGTCACTGTCAAGAACTGCAGGATCTTCAAGGCTTTCTGGAAAGCTTTGCTCAGTTTGCAAATCACACAAAAGGGAAGAGTTGCCTCTTCCTGTTTGCCTGACTTCCCTTCTGGGTTTGCTTCTCTTAGCAGTTTCAGTCTCTTTGGTATTTCTCTATCTTGAAGATTTCAAAGGAATGTGTAGGGCATGAGTCAAATGACACATATCCACCACCATTTGAAGCCTGATGTCCCGCATAAGGTGGGTTGTCTCAGAATCCAGAAGTCGCTTATAGTCTGTGATAGAATTCCAACCTTCCGCAACTGCGGGGAGCACCGCTGAGGAGCCACAGAACGCCTTGTAGTTCTCCAGATCTGTCACCGTGGGCAGGCCCCACAAGCACGCTGCAACTGTATACTATGGAAATACCCTATGAAGGCATCTAAGAATGAGAGGTGAAGCCAGCTGGACTTCTGGGTCAGCTGGGAACTTGGAGAACTTTTCTGTCTTACAAGAGGATTATAAAATGCTCCAATCAGCACTCTGTGGTTAGGATTGTAAAACGTGCCAAACAGCACTCTGTGGCTAGCTAGAGGTTTGTAAAATGGACCAATCAGCACGCTGTAAAATGGACCAATCAGCACTCTGTAAAATGGACCAATCAGCAGGAGGTGGGCAGGGACAAATAAGAGAATAAAAGCTGGTCACCCCCCCCCCCCACCACCAAGCCAGCAGCGGCAACTCTCTAGTCATCTTTGAGGCCGTGGAAGCCTTGTTCTTTTGCTCTTTACAGTAAATCTTGCTGCTGGTTGCTCTTTGGGTGGGTGCCACCTTTAAGAGCTGTAACACTCACAGGGAAGGTCCCCGGCTTCATTCTTGAAGTCAGCAAGACCAAGAACCCACAGGAAGGAACCAGCTTCGGACACAAGAGCAACAGGCTGCTACTGGGAAGAGGCCCAAACAGCAGAGATCTCAGCACTTCCAGCATGGGCAGACAACCCAGCATCCCATTACTACACGTTGACCCCCGTCTCACCGCCACTCCGGATGTCCCCTGCCCACACTCCCTCTGCCTGGTTGGAAGTGGTTTGGGGGAAGACAAAGGGATAGCAAATGGTGGACTGTCACTTGGTCCTCCAAGCGCAGGAGAGGCTGGCCAGCATTTATTAACCATGTGGTGAACGCCCGTTGTCCGAACAGTCACCATCAGGTCCTAGCGGCAGGCCAGGTCAGCGCGGTGTCTGGTGTGACGGCCTGGACTTACGAAACGCATTCATGGCCAAGGTGAGGCAGCAGAGGCAGAAAAGGCCGAGGCCCAGCAGGCCAGCCAGCCCTTCAAACTGCAGCCCGCGCTGCTGGTACATAGTCGTGCGCAAACTTCGGCACACGCCAGCGCAGGCAGCACTAGCTGTTGGCTGAGCGCAGTCTCGACTTGGTGGCCGTCCGAAGACAGAACCAGGGGCTCAGGCTATGGCTTCTGCTTTGCCGGAAGCCTCCATGGGCGTCTACTTCCGCAAACTGAGCTCCTCCTCCTGCTGGGCAGCTTCGGCGGCAAGGTGAGTGTCTCCTTCCTAGAGGCCATGGTAGCCTCTTTTGGAAGTTATTTTAAAAATACATTGATTTTTGAATGTGAAACCCAACTTTTTTTCTTAAACCCAAATTGTTCATAGTGTGTTATCTCTTTTGTAGGTGGCTACATTTGATTTACTAAAACTTTGTATATCATTTTTTGCATCTGTGTAAATGTGAGCGAGCTGGAGCTCTAATTGTCTTTTATTGTAATGTCATTGGCAAATTTTGGTTTCAGTGTTATGCTGTCCTCATAAAATGATTTGGTGAGGATTGTCTCTTAATACTTTACAGAATTTGTCTATTTTAGGTAATTTTTTTCCATAAATATTTCTTGGAAGTCTCTGGTGAATTCTGGATCTAGAATTTTCATTAAGGGAAGGCTTCAATAGATAGAGAACGATTTTGAATTTGCATTTGGTTTTGATAAGTTGCTCTTTCCTTAGGGTTTATTTCATCTAAAATTTTAAATTATTTGGCCTAAAGTTGTTCACAATGATCTCTTATGAGCTTTCTAATGTCTAATAGGACCTGTAATGATGAGCTCTTTCTCAGCCCTAATTTTAGTTGTGTGAGCGCGCTCTCTTCATAGAAACTCACACCCCTGACCACGGCTCATTTTGTTGGGCTGGCCAGCTCCAGCCCTGGGCCAACTCTAGCCTGGTGTCTGTTTTAATAAAATAAAGTTTTGTTGGGACACAATCATACTTATTCATTTGTATATTATCTATAGCAGCACCACAATGCCAGAGATAAAGAGTTTCACAGAGACGATAAAGTCTGCAACGACCAAAAAAAAAAAAAAAAAAAAAAGAAAAAAAAATTTATCTGGTCCTTTACAGAAGAAGTTATCTTATTCCTGATCTAGGCTATTAGTCTACTGAATGAACCAACTTTTTGCCTTAGCTTCTCCTCTCCTATGTTTATTTCGGTAATATCTTTTATTTTTTATTTAAATTTAATTTGCTTTTTAAAAACCTCCTGAGATAGTTTCTCAGATAAATTGATTGTCAGTTCTTTTTCTTGACTAGATTATTAAGCCATAAATTTCCCTCTAAATAAGGCTTTGACTGTGATTCGTAAGCTTTGATATGTTTTCATTATCATTTAGTTCAAAATATTTTCTAATTTCCATTATAATTTTTTATTTGAATCTTGGGTTATTTAGCATTGGATTTCTTACTTTCCAAATATATTTTCTAGTTATTTTTTGTTGCTAATTTCTAGGTGAATTTTGGAGTCCCCTGGGAATATAGCATGTATGATTTTTTTTCTTTGAAATTTTTGAGACCTGCCCTATTCTCCAACATATGGTCAATTTTGGTAAATATTCTGTGTGCACTTGAAAAAACGTGCATTCTGAAATTATGTGCAGTGTTCTAAATATGTCAATTAGGCCCGTTTTGTAATCCTGTTTCCCTAATCGGTATCCTTACTGATTTGTTTGCTTGTTCTTCTATTCTTGAGTTATGTTATAATCTCTCATTGTAATTGTGATTTTTTTTACATGTCCTTTTACTTCTGTTATTTTGGCTTTACACATTTTTCATACAAATATGGGTTAGGTACATACAATTTCAGAATTGTATATGATCCTGGTGGATTGACCATTTTATCTTGTGAAACATCCTTATTTATCTCTGGTAATTAACCCTGCCTCAATGTTTATTTTCCTGATATTTAATAAATTGTAGTAGCTAATTCTTTGCTCAGCATTCCAGTGTCCTGTCTCTTCCTTCTTTTTTTTATCTGACCAATGGATTCACACATCACACAATTCTTTACTTTCAATATTTAAATGCTCTTATAATTAGTACCTGTTTCCTGACAGCAGTATATGGCTGATTTTTATTAAGTCTAATCTACCAATCTTTATATTTCAATTTGAGTATGTAATATAGATGTACTGTATTTACTGATATATTTTAGTAAAGGCTATTTTTCCCACTTGTTATCTTTCTTTTTCTAATCTTTATTGGCTCTTGTGAATTAATTATTTCTCATAATTCAAATATTCTCTCTTAATATTTGTATTCTTTTAGTAGTTATCTTAGATTACTGACTTTTTAAAAAATAAAACAATGCCTTACCTCTCCCAAACAATGTAAGGACTTTAAATCTACTTCCCTCCCCATCAACTTATGTGATATTGTTGTCATATGTGTTGATTCTATATAAATTTTAAATCCTAGAGGATGCGATTGTGTTATAGAGTCAGTATTCTTTTACATTTACCCATATTGTCACTAGTTCTCTTGGTTGTCTCCTTTCGGCATCTCCTTGCTTCATTGAGAAGTCATCTTTCTTCAACCTAAAGAATACGTCAGTATTGGCTGGGTGCGGTGGCTCACGCCTGTAATCCCAGCAATTTGGAAGGCCACAGCTGGCAGATCACCTGAGGTCAGGAGTTCAAGACCAGCCTGCCCAACGTGGCGAAACCCCGTCTCTACTAAAAGTACAAAACTTAGCTGGGCATGGTGGCGGGTGCCTGTAATTCCAGCTACTCAGGAGGCTGAGGCAGGAGAATCACTTGAACCCAGGAGGCGGAGGCTGCAGTGAGCCGAGATTGTGCCACCGCACTCCAGCCTAGGTGATAAGAGCAAGACTCCATCTAAAAAAAAAGGTCAGTATTTCCTTTAGTGTGAAGCTTCTGTGGTGATTTTTTTCCTTAGTTTTGTTTGACTGAAAAATGCCTTTATCTTCTTTTTTTTATAATGAGACTTTATCTTCCTGCCTTTCTAATTTCCTCCTGGCTTTTATTTTTGAAAATTTAAGTGTGATATTTTCTAGGTGCTATTTCCTTCTATGTATCTTTCTTGTGGCTAATGGAGCTTGGTTAGTATCGTTTTTCTGTTGGAACATTGAGGGTCATGGTTATTTCTTCAGCTGTTACTTCTGCTCTATTTTCTCCCCCTAGAACTCCCATTATAGGTCTGTCAGACTTTTCACCATGTCCCGTATAACTCTTAAGTATTTTTCCTGTATTTTCCATCTTTTTGTCCCTTTGTGTCAGTCAATACGTTTTATTTTGGCCTATATTCCAGTTTACTAACCATCTTTTTAATAGTATCTTTTTCTTGTCTGTTCTTTTTTTTTTTTTTTTTTTAGAGACAGGGTCTCACTCTATCACCCAGGCTGGAGTGCAATGGTGTGATCATAGCTCACTGTAACCTCGAACTAGTGGGCCCAACTGTTCCTCCTGCCTCAGCCTCTCAAGTAGCTGGGACAAGAGGCATGCACCACCACACCTGTCTTGAACTGTACCTAACTGACTTTTAAATCTATCCATTTGGAATCATGTTATGAGGATTTTTTTAAAGCAGCTTTATTGAGACATTAATTCACACACCATACAATTCACCCATTTAACGTGTATAATCCAGTGGCTTTTAGTATATTTACATGGCTGTGTATCCATCACCACATTTCTTTTTTACATTTAGAACATTTTTAGAATATTTTTATTCCCTGGAAGAGAAACCCTGACCCCTTAGCCATCACCACTTAACCTCCCATCATGCCTACCTCTGGGCAACCACTAGTCTGCTTTCTATCTCTATAGATTTGCTTGTTTTTGACATTTTCAGTATGTGGTATTTTGTGGCTGGTTTCTTTCACTCAGCATAGTTTTCAAGGTGGATCCATGTTGTGCCGTGTATCAATCTTCATTTGTTTTTATTTCTGAATAACAATGTATACATGTACCATATCTTATTTATTCATTCATCTGTTGATGGATAATTATGTTGTTTCCATCCATTGAGTTTTATATTTCACGGATAGTTTTCAGTTTTAGAATGTAATTTGATTCTTTTCTATATTTTCTGGTTCTAACTCTTGTTGGAACTTCTTGTTAATTTATTGAACATCTCTAGCTGTGTCTTATATCTACAGCATCTGGATTGTTTTTGTGTTGCCGCTCTGTTTCTGTTTCTTTTTCTCTCATTTTCTTGTCTCTTTAGCCTTGTTTTTTTATATATGTATTTATTCTTTATTGAACTTTTCAGATACTCTTCATGAAAAATGGCAGAGATAATTTGTAGCTCTGGATTATCCTATCCCTTCCCAAGAGGATTTACTTCATTTCTGGAAGGCATTTAGGCAAGGAAGCTGATCACCTTAATCCAATCATGCTTGCCTTAACTGTGAGGTGTGGTCTATTGCTGGTTCACCCATACATTTTAGGCTTCCAATCCTGAAAGCCCAGGGTGTTTACCAGGGTCCCTCCTTCTTAGTGATTTCCAAGTTCTGACTGTTAAATCTGGAGCTATTAAAAGCCTTTCTCTGTTTCTCAGACTCTTAGCTGCCACTTTCACTTTGAACATCAGTAACAGCCGTTAAGTATCAAAGTGACCCTGAATTGTGGGCTTGCTTTTTTTTTGGTTTTCTCCTCCGCCATATCTTTGCCTCACAAGTCTTACTTTCTTGATAGGTCTCATGTCTTTAAAAATATTTTAAAAACATGTATTATCCTGCTTCTCTGGTTATTCTCAGCCAGAAGGCTTCTTTGAAACAATCTAGTTGGCCGATGCTGGAAACAGAAGCCTACCCACGAATTTCTTTCAAGGATATGGTAAAGCAAGCATTCTTACACATGGCCGATTAGAGTATAATCTAGTTCACCTCTCTAAAAAGCAGTATGTCAGTTAGCCCATGGTCTTAAACACATTATACCCTTTGATTCAGCCATTCTAATTCTGTGAGCAAATCAGAAATAAATTATTAGGCATAAAATATATTTACATACAAGGATATTCATTAAAACTCTTAATAGAGAAAATTGGTTCTGAACTAAATATTCAATGATAAGGATGATAATTATGGTACATCTATGAGATAGAATAGTATGTGGTGATTCAAAATCATGTATTGAAAAGTATTTATTGATATAGAAGAATTAGAGATATAAAGAGGAAAATGATATATACTTTTCATGTAGCGTGATTCCAATTTTTAAAAAAATTATATGTTTAGGGAAAATGCCAGAAAGATACAAACCAATTTTTAATGAACTTAATGTTAGATGGTGAGATTAAGGGTTTTTAAACATTTTCTTCTTTATACATTTTTGTATTTTTCATATTGAGTATGTGCTATTTTTATAATGAAGAAAAAGTCACAAAAAAACCTACACTCACTTTTAATCTGGCGGATTACATTCCATTATTTTAATATAGACTTTAGCAAGCTAGAAATCCTTTACATTTTTTAAATCTTAGAAATTAAGACAAAGACACTTGCAGAAAACCACATAGGATGTTGCTGGAGAGATGACGGTGAGCACCTTCATCATGCTCCAGGGAGAAATTGGCTGCATGACTCTAGTTGTCCTTTCAATAATTGACAGAGGTTTCAGCCTTTGCAGACTTGGTGGTCTTCAGATTCGTATTAATTGAAAAAATACTTCTCTACACAAGTACAACAGATTCTGAAGTCTTTTTCATTGTGAAAGGCATGTATCCAACCAGATTTTATTAGCTACAATTTTTGTTTTTAAAACCTCTTTGTGGTATTAGGGAAATTATCTTCTTGAAATTCCAAATTGATTTTCCAGCTGGGTGTGGTGGCTCACACCTGTAATCCTAGCATTTTGGGAAGCTGAGGTGGTTGGATCACTTGAGGCCAAGAGTTTGAGACCAGCCTGGCTAACATGGTGAAATCCCATCTCTACCAAAAAATTAGGCGTGGAGGCGTGTGCCTGTAGTCCCAGCTACTTGGGAGGCGGAGGCACGAGAATTGCTCATACCCGGGACGTGGAGGTGCAGTGAGCCAAGATTGCGCTGCTGCACTCCAGTCTGGGTGACAAAGCGAGACTTTGTCTCAAAAAAGGAAAAAACAAAACAAAACAAAACCCAAAAAAACTTCAAATCGATTTTCATAAGAACCGATTTTTCCCACTGTTCTTTACAGAACAGGTCATTTATGGAGGGATCTTATCTTCGAAGAGGGAGGGTGAGAAGGGGCAGTTTGGTTATTTGACTGGTTACGTAGCAACTCCATATGGGATGTTTTATTTCACATTCTTGAGTTAATCCTTAACTGATTTCTTATATCTGACCTGTATTTTTTTTTAAATGTTGGTGAACCAGTCTTCTTCCCACCCACCCCAACACTTTACTTTCTTCCCCAGCTTGGTTTCAGATAACTGGCAACCTTATGTTTATTGCTTCAGATATGGACAGTTTGGGAACTATCGAAAGTTTCTCATTGCTTATCTGTAATAATAGTTTTCATGATGGCACTAGGATCCTACATTCTGGTCTGATTCAAGAAGATGGTCTATTTTCATATTTAAATTGACCTGAAAAAAGTAAGGCCTTCTTGATACAGGTAGGGGTCCACTGCCCTGAAATGTTGCTCAAAAGCACATTTCAATTTTATTCAAAAGCTTCTTTTATGTGTATTCCCCCAAAGCACCTTAGCTGAAAATCACATTTTATTTTAGAGCTTTATACAGACCAATGTCTCTTTCTTACTTCCTGTATACCAATAAAATTGTGTATTTCAATTTAACCTCAATCTACCTGTGTTTAAAATATAAAGGTAAGGTTAAGGGCTTTCACTGCTAGCAACCCTACCTGGACATCTCTATTTCTAGAGAAAACCTTTTACTGAGAACATTTTATTGGTCCTGCAGCTCAACTCTGCTATATATGCCAGCCTATCCTATGAATCCTTAGCTACAAAAATATCAGAATCATTTATGAGCTAAAGTTTTTTTTTTTTTTTAGCTTTTTAATTTTCTGAACCTTTGTGGTATTATTTGGGTCAGTTTGGTTGCTGGCTCTTCCCCCCTGCCCCTCAACCCAGTGTCTCTCAGTTGGCGAGAAGAGTCTCGGGACTATGGGGACCAAGAGGCTTTAGGACTGACCAACTACTGTAACTGGCTATCTCATGCTGGCCCCTTGGCCTGATTTGAGACACAAGGTGCCCCATCACTTTCCTTTTGTGTTGTTCTTCAAGTCCTGGAATCCCACACCAGCTCACCTTGTTTTTTTTGGTCTTCTTTGGGGCCTATTGCACTATTTCCAAATTTTATAGTGTGTTTAGTGGGAGGAGCTGGGAGAAATGGCTCTGCACCATTTTGTGTAGACTAGCTCTTTTTAGCTGTGTAAAAGGTTTCTTCTATTCAGACTTCTCCTCTTGTTCATAAACTGACACTCTACCTTCAGAGACCACATGTGATTTTAATGCCAGGATTCCAAGGCTTGTTCTCTGCTCATATACAAAAGCAGTGATTGGGTTGAGGTGGTGTAGAACCCGTGAAATACTGTCTGGACCAGTTCTCCAGCTGAGACTCAGACTAGGACGCAGTTCCAGACGTCATCCTCATACTTCAATGTCATACTCAAATGAGTTTGGCAGAAATGTGTAAGTGTGTTAGAATTAGGGCCTGAGGAACCACTGTCATGCTTCATTTTGCCCTTTCATGGTTAACAAAAACAGACTGACTGCTGAGCCAGGGATCTTTGTTTCTTGGAAGATTTTGCCTCACCTGGGTTCTTGCCTCCTGACAGAAGCTTGGCTGTGTCCACATTTTTATTCCTCAAAGCAGGGGTCTCAAGTGAAGTGTGGATGTCACCACTGGGCTTTAGGAATGTTGGTGGCTCCTGGAGAACTGGTAGAAGAGACCGGAAACCTGGGGGTCTCCTGGGAAACAACTTCAGTCACGTCTTCTGCTGGAGTTCAGACAGAGGCATATTGCTGTTCTTGACTCTTCTCTTTCATTTAGCTTCCATATCTAGGACATCCACAAATCTGTTATCACAATCTTCCAATATATCCAGAATCCAATAGCTTCTCATTATCTCCCTTACTACCTCCCTGACAAGCCACCATCCACTCTCAGCGGACAACTGCACTAGCCCACTAGCTCATCTTTCCTCCCCTGTATCTCCCCTCCCCTAGAAATGCAAGTCAGACCATGAAACTCATCTGTTTAAATCCATCCAATGTTTTCCATCTCATTCAGGGTCAAATGCAAAGTTCTTCAGTGGCCTATAGTGCCTGGCACGATCTAGCCCTGATACTTCACTAGTTTCTTTTGCTGCTTCTCTCCTCCTTGCTCATTTCTCTCCAGCAATGTCAGTCCTTGAACGTGCCAAGCACTGCCCCACCTCAGCACCCTTACCCTCAAATCCCCCGACTGCAATGTTCTTCCCCCACACATCTGCATGGCTAACTCTTCACCTGCTCAAATGGCACCCCTCTCAGGTTTTGCAGACCACTCTGTAAAATTCGTTCTCCACTCTTGGGTTGCTCTTAATCCCCTTATCCTGCTCTATTTTTCTTCATGGCACTTGGCATCACCCAATATAGATAGGTATCTGTTTGCCTCTTTGCCCCTTATGGAAATGAGAGATAGGACTTTAATGTGTTCCTTCTTTGTATCCAGAACCTAGAACAGAGCTTGGCTTGTGATGGGCTTCCACTGTTTAATGAATAAATGAAGGAGTAAATGAATCAAGATAACCTCATACATCTCTTCAATGTGGAATTGGAAAGCCTTCCACAGGAACTTGTCAGAAAGAAATAAGGCCTACAAGGGTTTTAACCACTAGCTGAGAAAGGTAATTCTGAAAGCAAAATAGTGACTATCTTTAGGCCCAGTGCCCACTGGACACATGTCTGGTCTTTGGAAAACAATGAGGTTGTAAATAAGATCAGAAAGATTCATTTACCCGAACTATAAAATACGAGTGCGGGCACAACACTGCTCTGGGAGTGCTGTTCTTCCCCTTTCGCCAGGCATTAGTTTTCTATCCTGTGTAACGCAATACCAGACAGCATCATTACGTCACAGTTCTGTAGGTCAGAAGTGCAGGCAGGCTTGGCTGTGTTCTCTGCTTAGGGTCTCACACAGCTGATGTTAAGGTCTTGGTTGAGCTGGACTCTTATCTGGAGGTTCTGGGGAAAAATCTGGTATCAAGCTCATTCAGGTTGTGGCAGAATTAAGTTCCTTGCAGTTGCAGGGCTGAGGTTCCCATGTTTTTTCTGGCTGTCATCCGGGAGCCACTTTCAGCTTCTAGAGGCACCTGCATTTCTCCCCCACATTGCCCGTCCATCTTCAAGCAAGCAATAGCACCTCAAATCCTTCTTGTGCTTTGAATCTCTCTGCCTCCTCTCTCTACCATTAGCTGGAGAAAACTCTGCTTTTAAAGAGTTCCTTAGGTTTATGTTGGACCCACCCGGATAATCTTTCTTTTGCCAAATAAGGTAGCATAATCACAGAAGTGATTGCTCATCATATTTACAGATTCTGCTTACACTCAGAAGGACCCACACTGTGAGTCATTCCTAGAATTCTACTGCACATCACAATCCAGCTAGGCACTAAGAGGGTTCCTGGGGTCAGAGTGCTACCTGATGGAGGAGCAGTGGTCCCCACTGTACCTGCAAGACCATTAGTCGGGGACTGTTTTGCCATGGGGCATATTGAAGGGAAATGGGCTACTTCTGGGAGAGGCAGCCAAGATCCTTTAAGCCTGGTAGGCTAGAGGCACTAGCAGGAATAGACCTGTTTATGCACCTGTGATGATGACTTTATAGAGACCTATGGAAAGACTTCCAAAGAATTTCCAAAGGTTAAGTGATCCTGCAGGGCCACAGAGGAATCAAATGTGAGTTATTACTGTTCGAGTGACCATGTTTGTGTGCATTCAGTAGTGAGGACGGGAAAAATGTTCCCCAGGTCAGAGCAGATGTTAGTGACTCAGGGACTGATGACCCTTCTATGGCCTTGTCCTTTCAATTTCAAGATTATAAACCTGGTAAATAGCTAAGCCAGCATTCAACCACAGGTTGTCAAGCTCAAAAGCCCATGAATTTTCTCAAGAACTCTGCCAGGGATGGGAAATGGGTGGCATGCTTACTGTGACGCAGCACTCCTGTACCCTATCACTGACCACACACCACCTTCCTGCAGCCTAGGAATCATCACGACTGCTGTCGACTACCACTGGCAGTTAAACGGAGTTGAAATCCAGCGCAGAACTTAACTCCCATCCCTGGAGACCACACTGTATCTCAAATTCCGGCAATGCCAGAAACAGAAAGATTTCTGCCAATTTCTTACTCAGCTGCAAAATCCTATATTGTAAATGTCAGAGGAATACCTTGACTCCCTCTATTGTGTACCTTTAGTTGAATCTGACTAGGGGAAGGGAATTTAAAAGAACTGAAATCTTTTATACATTTTTGGACTATTAAACTTATAATTCTGGGATTTTCCTCTCCTAGCTTTTCTTTTTTTCTAAGTATTTCACTGATTAAAATGAATGAGAAAGGAATTAAAATGAATAAATGGCAGGAATGTAGACCCAAAGAGGATATACTAAAGCCATTTGTGCTATTAAACCTTCTTAGAGGGAACTGATGATGTTAACATTAAGAGGCTGTGCTCTCTTCCCACAGAGAAGCAGGGCAGCCTCAGGTGAGCTGTCAGGAAGCTCAAGTTAATGGAAGTTACTGGAAGCTCTGAATGCATTGCTAAGAGAGGCGGGCGGGGGTGGGGTGGGGTCTCTTGGACGGTGCAGCAGCTGTATTTGGAACTGAGAAGGTAGGGAAGGGTCTACTGGAGTGTCATGTAGTCCTATATTTTGAAATGCAAAGGTTGTCTTCTTTGTATTGACATTTTTAGGATGCATTCACATGATGCAGCCATCTCACAATAAAGATCAGGTACTTCTTTCTAGATATTTCTTGTTCAGACAACCGAGACGAAAAGAAAAACCATACTTGAGACTCAAAGACAGCAGACGGAGGTTACTCTTAAGTTGGCCTTATGAGCCTGTGATGTAAACCCTACATACTCCACCATCACTTCTCAGGATCTGGGTGGAAGTCACGCTGGCCTCAAGGTTTTCGGTGTGGCTGTTCTCCCTTTGGCCTGCTCTCGCCTACCTCTTTGTCAGACTAACTCCTATTTAGTGGTGCATGGTAGACACATCTGATAGCAATAACTTAACTTAAGCATACCCTGAGAATGACCCTTATGGCAGACACATCTGAATGTGGGTTCCGAGCTCAGGAATCTGGGAGTGGCCAACCCGGAGAGTCATTCTTTATCAGTGAGGAACACCTGAGTCCCCAGCCTGTTCCCTGGGAACCTGGGTCATACAGGGGATCTAGGCCCTTTGTGTTGGGTTAACTTAAGGTTGCCAGGTGGGGATTGTTGGGAGAGGGTTCTAAGTGAAGGTGCTGTACAAACGGCATGCTTTTTAACAAGCAGCGTTGGTTCTCTTGTCTAGCCTGCTGCCACCGTACCATCTCTTTGGGTAAGTTTCCCACTGATAAAACCCTGTGTCTCGTTTGCTGGTTCTGGGACGCTTCTTTGGTTTCTTGAACTTAGTGCCATCCCTACTGAAGTGAATAGGGATTCAACATGACAAGTTTTCTTGTCTTAATTTAGGTGCATGCCTTGTGGGGCTCTTCTCTGTCTTGCAAACCTTATCAGATGCCCCAGTTACACACTTGGCCTAGAGCCTTGTACTTTGCCTCAGTCACACTTGTGGTTACTACTCAGTAATCCTTATTGAATAATTAATTTATTGTGTGCTGTAGTTCTTTTTATAAATGAGATTGTCAATTTCTTGAGGCCAGGAATTAAGTCTCTTTCGTTCGCTGCTGTATCTGCAAAACCTCGTTCAGTATTTAATACTCAGGCGAGGGCTTGGCAAGTATGCGTTGAATGAATTACCATGAGAAACAAAAAACTGGGACCCTGGAGCGCTGGCTGTGATAAAAACATGCAGCAGGTGGGTTTTGTTTTGTTCATTCTCCCTCTTGTAGCATCTCTCCTCCTGCATACGTCCACACACGCCAGGTCATGTTGATAGGGTGTAGCTCCCAGTTGACTGTTAGGTATTTCCTCAGCTAACAAACAGAGTTGATGATGACCAGGGCTGTTTTCAGCTATATTTGGAGAATTTTAAACAACAGAGATGTTTCTAAGTTTCAGCTGCTTGGAAGATTTTAAATTGGTAACCAAGGTAGTGATCGAGGAAATGTCATGTGCTATAAGAAGATTCTCCCCCATACTATTAAAGGAATCTCCAAAATGAGGCCGCATAGCAGATGGGGGTAGGTGGGAGGGAAATTTTTGTGGCCGTGGTGATGCAGGTGGAGTGAATTAGATCAGCTGTTTTTGTTTTTAACAGAAAATGGTGATGGTTGAAACTGACAAGACAGCTGGCATTTTCATTAAAGCCTCCAGCAACTACACACCTTAGTAATATGAGGAGGGACCCTGCCTGGTTGATTGCTAGGTGGATGGGTGGATGGTTAGTTGGTTGTTTTCTTCTGGTCAAGCTTGACTTTCTAAATGTGTAATAAAGTCATAAGACTTCCATGCCTTTGGCCGAAAGGAGCCTTTCTGGTCAGAATTAACTATGTACCTTGGTGCTCCCAGAGTGGTCGGTAGACATTTTATTTCATTTTGTGCTCCCCCAACAGGCAGTAGGCCTTTTAGGACAGGAAGCCCATTTCCCGGATCTGCGTCCAGAGTCTCAAGCCCAGTGCATCGCGAGAGTCAGTCCTTAAGACGAATGTGTTCATTTAAACCCAAACGAATGTTTTAGAGGAGCCGCCTCGCCTGGCCTCTCTCACTACCAAGCGTTAGTTGACCATAGAGAAACAAGTCTGAGGCGTCTGGTGTGCGTGTGCATTCGCGCCCTTTCTCCTCCTTTTTTCCTTCTGAGTTTTTCTCCCCTCTCTCCTGCCTTTCTTTCTCTTCTTTCTTCCTCCTTGTCTCTGTCTCAGTTTCTGAGTGATTCTTGTCTGTTTCTCTCCCTTTTCCTCCCTTCTCTGTGACATGAAGGGTTTATAAGTTGTGGAGTGCACAGGGAACGCTTGGCAAGAGGAGAAAAGAAGGCAGAAATCCAGCTACACTATACTGGCTGAGGCATAAATGCTGGCATGGGATTTTGTCTGCCCAGAGAAGGCATCTTTTTCTAATGGACACAGAAGTGTTTTGGGGGCTAACAGCGGCCCTTTCCTTCCCTAGAATATTACCAGGAAAACAGTCATTTTCTACTTTCTTTTCGATCCGGGCTTCCTCGTATCTCAATAAACCCTTCATTATCCTCCTTCTCCCATCTGCTGACCAAACCTGGGCAGGTTGGAATTGCATTTCTATTAGAAACATATCATTAAAATGTGTTTTGCGGTATTTAGGGCTTGTGTCTTTTTTTCTGCTTATCTTTTATTTTTGTTGGGCTCTTTTGAGTAGAAGAGCTAAACTTCCAATCATTTTCCTTAGCTGTTTCCCTCTAATTTTCTCTTCCCAATTGTCTATATCACTAAACCCTCCTAAGCTCTTGTTGATCCACTGGCAGTGAAGGTGTGTTTATATAACAATGGTGTTTGTTCCATAGTCTCTGACTGAAAATACTGAGGATGGGAAACCTGTGCATCTGCAAGCTGCCTGACAATCAGAACTGCAGACAGGGAAGTTTGTGTTTTGGGAATGCTCTTGAGATTGAGGTCCATTTCTAATTATCTTTTGTATCTGTAGTTCCTGGCACATTCTTAGCACATAACAGGCATTCAAAAAGACTGCTGAATGCCTGAAGAAGTGAGTGAATAAATCCTCCCCTAGCCACAGGCTATTTAGGAGACTCACACTATCGTTAGTAGCCAGTGTAAATCCAGGTCAGGGCAGGCACTGACCCTTACATTCCACTGGCCTTAGCTGCAGTGAGATGATACTTGTATTAGGCTCTTGTGAGATTCAAGAAACAGGAGCATGCTAAGGTTGACCCCCTTAAAAAACACAAAATACATGGAAGCCAGGGAGACTGGAAACCAGTTCAGTATTTTATAGACAAGGTCTCCGCAAGGCCGGGCAGATCAAGAGAGCAGGACAGATTGTTCCCTGACCTGCCTCTCCACCATTGTGATGACAGTGATTTTGGTCTGCCTCTGCTATTCCCATTGACTGCTTCTTGCTGTTCTCCAACCTCACACCTCTGCCTGGTGTCTGGCCTTGGAGTTTCTCCCAGTTTCTGTAGATTCTCCTTTCTGGTGGCTGTCACTATAGGTCCTATTGTCCAACTCTTCTGGCTAGGTTGTCCAGCCATGTCTGAAAGAGGTCCTGCTGTGGAATGCAAAGCCTTTGTACCGGGCTGCATCAGGCACAGTGTCCTGGATGTGTCAAGCCCTGGCAAGTCAGACAGGACTGGCAAGTCCCTGGCAAGTCAGACCGGGACTGTTGGGGCTAGCATTTGAGGCTTCCCAGAAGCACACGGGCTGTGCACTTTGTAAAGATTGTTGCTGTATCTTGAGTGTCAAACCAGAATGCTTTTTCAATTTACAGTTATGCCTGATTCACTTAGGGCTGGCTGTCTCAGGAATACTTTTATGATACACACAAATGCAAATCCATTACGGTGCCAAACCACGTAGTCAGTAAAAAGGCAAAAGAACCCCAGGTTGACAATAGAGGGAGCACTTTCAAAGCTCTCAGGCAGTGACACCTGCAGGTCATAGAGACCTAGCTCTTCTTGATTTAGGGTCACTTTTCCTCAACTGTGATCTCTCCTTATGTTCTTC
Organism: Papio anubis; assembly: GCF_008728515.1. Lineage (NCBI taxonomy): Eukaryota > Metazoa > Chordata > Mammalia > Primates > Cercopithecidae > Papio > Papio anubis. The sequence continues at coordinate 21,700,490 of NC_044990.1, forward strand.
ACCCACAATGCCTGACAAAAGACGCTAGAGGTGCCTCAAAAGTGCCAGAGGTGGTTTTACAAAGTTTCAGTCTTTCAAGAAAATGGTTGTGGAAATAGAATGAGGCTATTAGGGATGGACAGAAATTCTTTGACAGCATTAAAGAAGGTCATCATAAAACTAGCCGCAGCCTGGAAGGACTGCCTGATGATCATACAGAATTGGAAGGAATGATGTTGGGGCATGTCAAACTTCAGGGGATTTGATGAGGACAGTCACTGTCTCTTTAATGATTATGCTATAAAGACGGTGTGCGTTGCTTATCTCATTTTGGGGAATGCATTCTCCCCACCCTCAAGCTATTTCCCAAGAAATGAACACAGGACAGTTACCAGGGGAAGAGCCCTCATCTTTCCTCTGTCTTCACACAACTGGGGCTCACTGACATTTTCTTTGCCAATGTAAAGAACAAGCGGGGCTGAATCTGTTTTCTTATTCCATGGTGTCACCCTAAGTCCATATACTGTTTCCCTTCTGGGGACTTGGCATCTAGCCTGAACCTCCTGCCTGGGATTAGCAGGGGCAAGGGGATAGAGGGGAGGCTGCCCAGGTCATTGTCCTTGTTCCCATTGATCTCTCCCTTTAAGCAGTAGACTCAGTCACTGGCACCATCAATCTAGCACATTTCATAAACAGTAAATTCATTTTAAAAACCTGCTGCTGAGCAGCCATCTGTCTCCATTTTTGTCAATCTGCTGTTACAGCAATGCTAGTGTACTCTGAGGTTGTCTTTCATTAAAGACTCCTTGATCTGAAGGCGAGCACATTAAACACGGAGACAAGAGCTGTGGGCCAGCTGAGAGCATTTCTGACCACTAGCCTTTCATCACCAGAACCTGGAATGTAAAACTTGTTTTTGACCTCAAATGATGATATTGATGGTTTCTGTGTCTTGCTATGCTTGATTTACATACTTTAAGATTACCGAGTGTTCTAACATCCTAATTTACTACTGATAGGAAGAAGACTGACAAGTCTTATTACCATTTAAGTATTAAGTAGATAAACCAAGACACAGAGTAGTAAAGTACCCAAGGTCACATAGCAAGGAGGAGAACTGGGAATATATCTGGAGCTATGGTCTCCCTCCTGAACAACTGAGTCATCTCTCTGTATCTCTGTGTGTGTGTGTGTGTGTGTTTTAATATGACCATTTCACAAAATCTCTACACATGGACATTTTGCTCTCCAGAGGCCAGTGTGAGCATAGCAAAGAGAATTGGAACCAGCTTTGAGCTGAGTTGTAGGAAGAAGCTGACACCTGGATCCCAAGCTAGTTTTGAATACATAACATCCTACAATGTATTCTCTTTGCAGCACACAGGACCTCTCTCCACTAATCATTTTTGTTAGGAGGAAAACATATTAAAACCAAAAAACCTCAACAACGTAAAATCACTGAAAGCAAGCCAGGGATGCAGACAGCACCAGACGGGACTGTAGGCAGTGGGAAACACTGTCTTGCAAAGGAAGCGTGTTACCTTACCCTCAGGCCCCATAGGCTTGTCACCAGATGAAATGATCTGAAGGAGCTCAGAGGGTATTTTCCTGTGCTTACCACCCCTAAGCACCCTTACAAGCCATTTTGGATGATAGAAGAGTCTAGGTGGGAAGCTGGTTCAGAGCCCATCAGGATTCCATTATGCCCATGATGTTGGCATGCCCTGTTAACATGTTAACATTTAGACCTACCTAAAATAAATCATATCTAATCTCCAAGCATAGATTTCAAGGCAGTAAGCCACCCTGTTGTTCATTCCTGTGGCATCCTGGGTTGTCACTCCCTGCATTGCTCCCCTCCGCCTTCCTTTGAGGAAAGTGCTGGGCTTTGACATGTTCCCTCTAGTGTCTGTGACAATCCTCTTTGTGGTTCTTCTACTGCTTTGTTCTTATTTTTGACACATTGAGCAAAGCACCTGGAATTGAAAGGGTCAGCTTCCCTTTGAGCAATCAGTGGATGCTAAGAATAATACTTCTGCCTTATTCTTATTTCTTGGGGTGATGGTTAGTTCTGTGTGTCAACTTGGCTGGGCTGTGGTGCCCCATTGTTTGTTCAAACACTTGTCTAGATGTTGCTGTGAAGGTAATTTTTAGATGTGATTAACATTTCAATCAGTAGACTTGGAATAAAGTAGATTACCCTCCATAAAGTGGATGGGCCTCATCCAATCTGTTGAAGGTCTTAAGAACAAAGACCAGTTTCCTAAAGCAGCAGCAATGTTTGCTTCAAGACGGCAATGTAGAAATTCCGCCAGTTTCTATCCTACTGGCCTGCCCTGAAGATTTTGGACTCAAGGCTGTAGCATTGACTCTTATCTGTATTTACCATCTGCCTACCTGCCCTACAGATTTTGGACTTCCCAGACTTCGTATTTGCATGAACCATACCTTAAAATAAATGTCTGTCTACCTATCCATCCAACTACCCACTCAAACTATTTGTTCTGCTTCTCTGGAGAGAGGCACGAATACATTAAGTGACTAATGCACTTAGTTAATTTCAACATTTCCTTCTCTACAAAGGACTAGAAGGTAATTAGAACATTCTGGAGCTTCCCCAGCCCTGCCTCTTATTAGCCCTGCCTCTTGTGTGATCTTGGGGAAGTTGCAAACATCGCGCTGCCTCTGTTTACTCAACTGTTAAATAGGAATAGGGTATTTGCTGCTAGGTTGTTATGAGGATTAAATGAGGATGTGCCACAGAGTAAATGTTATGTTTTTAAAATTAAAACGTGTATATTAAAACATATCCAGCCCTTTGGGAGGCTGAGACAGGTGGATCACCTGAGGTCAGGAGTTTGAGACTGCCTGGGCAAAATGGTGAAACCCTGTCTCTACTAAAAATACAAAAATTCACCAGTTATGGTGGCACGCGTCTATAATCCCAGGTACTCAGGAGGCTGAGGCAGGAGAATCACTTGAATCTGGGAGACGGAGGTTGCAGTGAGCCAAGATCATGCCACTACACTCCAGCCTGGGCAACAGAACGAGACTCTGTCTCTAAAGAAATAAAAAAGAACAATTATTTGATATAATATCAAATCTATTGATTTCATGTTGTAGGCATGTAAAATTGTTCATGTGTGTTCTAGTATGTGAGGACGGCGGGAAGAAATGTGGAATGCCCTTCATGTTGTTCCTGAATCATTGCTTCTCGTTTTCTGGAGGAGTGTGGTTGGTGTGTTGGTGAAGGAAAATGCAGCGGCATTGGAGGTGGATCAATCCACCCTTAAATCCTTGTTCTCCCATCTTACCACTTTATGATTTAAAGCAAAGTATACTACCTTTCTGAGACTCAGGACTTTTTAAGACCCTTAGTTCGACCCTAGCTCTGTAGAGGTGGAGGTCTTGAGAATGTGCTTAGATGGGTCCATGGAGAATTCACCCTGAAAAGGAAGGAACTGGAGGACACATGCTTGGCCCATGACCTTGATTAGTCACCACTAGGACGCAAGACTTCAATGTGCCTATTCCCCAATTTTGCCACTAAATTCACCCCAAATCGGTCAAGAGTGGTGGCTATAAAAGCTTGGAGAATATTCTCCCCACTGGAAGCCTAATGAAGAGCTATAAAACCTGGTGAGTAGAGCAGCAAAAGGTGTTGGCAGTCGAGGACAAGTGGAAAAGAGAAAAGAACAGCTGTTAAATGATGAGGGCTTTTAGTGTGAACAGCTGTTGAGATGTCTCAGCTGGACACAAGGGCAGGGGCTTGGAGGGAAGCTTGGCACCCCACAGTCATTACCTGAGGTCGTGATGGTTGGGGTGGGATCCAGTTTTACCAAAAAAAAAAGGCCGAGGTGCCGTGGCTCAAGCCCTGTAATCCCAGCACTTTGGGAGGCCGAGATGGGCGGGATCACAAGGTCAGGAGATGAGACCATCCTGGCTAGCCCGGTGAAACCCCCGTCTCTACTGAAAAATACAAAAACAGCGAGGGCGAGGTGGCGGTAAGCCTGTAGTCCCAGCTACCGGAGGCTGAGGCAGGAAATGGCGGGAACCGGGAGGCCGAGGAGCTTACAGTGAGCTGAGATCCGACCACTACGCCCAGCCTGGGCGACAAGCGGGCACTCGTCTCAAAAAAAAAAAAAAAAAAAAAAAAAATTTTTTTTTCTTCTCTCATACTCTGGAGCAGTTGTTCTTAGCCAGTGGAGATTTTGCCCCCCAAGGGACTTTTGGAAATGTCTGGAGTCTCTTTGATTGTCATGAAGGGGGCCGGGGTTGCTGTAGTCATCTAGTGGGCGTCTAGAGCTGCTAAACATCCCACAATGCACAGGGCAGCCCCACAAGAAAATACTCGGCTCAAAATGTTAGTAGTGCCGAGGTTGAGAAATCCTGCTGTGGCGGCCCTCCGTGCCTTAAAGGAAGAGTAAACAGCCCTGGTACGGACTGCTACACTGGGGGCAATAACAGCACAGGAGTCACATTGCTCCTCATAGGAGAACAGGAGGCTCAAATGTGTTTTGGATGTTTCCTCCAAGACGATGAATTTGCTTGAATGTCTTGTGTGGTGCTGTGGGCACTGCCTCACCCAAACCAGGTGTATTTCAGAATTGATTTGGAAATGACTTTGGGACCAGTTCACCGATGGCCTCAGCATGATGGTAACATACAGCCAGGACAGAGTCCATGACGGTGAAATGGCTTTGATGAAGTGACTTTGTTCCCGCTGTTCAGCTGGGGCTTTCGGCTCCTCGTTTGATCTCCCCAGTTAGAGTGCAAACTCAGAGTGTGGCCAAGGGCTGCAGATCCTCCGTTTCCTGGGCCTCCCTCCAGTCCTCACAAAGGGCAGGACCTCAAGAAAGAAATGTTTCATAGAGGAAAGTCACCCCCTACTTTAATATACTTCAACAACCTGACAACCTGAAAAAAAAAAATTAGGACAGGAAGGAGAAAGCCATCTCAGTGATGAATGTTCTAAAATTGGAGTCTACAATGCAGGTATTCTATTTCTTCAGAATATTAATATACCCTCACTGGAATACATCATTGAGATTTCACTGGAAAATTAGAAAGGACAAGGGAAGAGTTTCAGCCCGAAGGCTATTTTGAATATCTTAAGTGATTGAAATAAACAAATTAAAAAATGAATTTGTTATGTTCAGGACTAGATTTATGACAGGGCAGTACATTGGAGGTCATTTTTACTGTGGCACCTGGGGAAGCTTCAGAAGATTTCTGTGTCCCAAAGACTGTTCACAAAAATCTTTTCAGATTCTTTTAGCTGTATGGGAGCATAGAGAATGGTGTTTCCTATCGAAAGTGTTTAAGAGGCTGTCACTTGCTCAAGATCATTTAGTCAGTGGCCAAGCCAGGACTAAAGCCAGCTTCCTGGCTATGAGACCGTCACCCTGTGCTGCTCTGTCTGCCATTTCTCATGGTGTGTGACATTCCACCCTTGACAAGTAGGGAGATAGAGATGAGATGATAGGTAGATGTGAGGATATAGCACGGCTTTGCTGCTCCTTTTCTGTGGGGCTTGCTTAACTTTTCTGATTCTTGGTTTTCTCATATGAAAGTAGAGAAAAGAATTATTATTAGTGGTTTACTTACCTGTGTCATGAAAACTTCTAGGCCTCGTAAAGCTCCTTATCATAATGCAGTTATTACAGTGACTTTGTATAGCATAGACTGGTGTTACTCAGATTGTGATTCATGGAACAGTTCTCAAGATGTGTTTAAGATTTTAAATAATTAATGTGTTTCATGGCTAAATAATTGTAGGAGACACCAGTTAAATCAAGGTAAACAGAATAGGAATTCTTAGAGCCTTTGATAGGCTAACGGGTGTGACTTAATAAGAGAATGTAATAGGCAGCATTTCACAAATATATATGACCATAGAACTTTTTTTAAGCGGAACATCTGATAATGTCTTGTGGGATGCTAGTTTCCATGGGACACAGTTTGGGAATTATGGTAGGTTGATTGTATTGATGTGTCCACTCCTTTTTTCTGGGCTTAGATATGGGATTTATTTTGGCTGATCAGCAGTTAACAGGCATGATGCAAGCAGAGACTGAGAAAGTCCTTGTGCATTGAGGCTTGCTGTCTTGCTGCTCTTTGTAACTACAAATCTTAATCTCCCCTGGCTCCTTCATCATAACTGTTGTACTGAACCCCTATAGACTGCACTGGGGATGGTACCAGGTTCAAGAGGCCGAAGAAGAGACCCAGAGCCAGTGAATGAGACATGAGTTTTACTGGGGGCTTACATACAGGGGAGAGAGTCCAGAGGTGATGGGCTGGACAGAATAATTGCATGGCCTAGTGGTGGTGGGCTGGGCAGGAGAACCACAACCGCTTGCAAAAAACATGTGGCTTATATAGCATTTTCACTTAACACCCTTTTCCTGACAGCCTCCACTTGGCAATTTTCATGCAACCCCAATCTCGGGGTCTCAGTGCCCCATACAGCCCATGTTCCACTAGACAGGCAGGGAGCTCAGATGTTTCTCGTAGACAAGGAATGAATCTCCAGATTGGCCACTCCCAAACCCCCTAGCTCAGAATACACATTCAGGTGCACCTGCCGTATAGGGTCATTCTCAGGGTATGCTTAAGTTAATGCTGTCATTTGGCATTTACCATATGCTAACCATGAGTATAGGCTAGGGTTAGCCTGCTGGAAGAATGAGAAAGACGTGGGGGAGAGTGGGATTGACAAAGCTGAGGTCATTTGACCTTATTGCCCCAAGCCAACCACTAGCCAACCACCACCAGAAACGTGAGTCTCAGCTGAGAGCCAACTGACCTAGAAAACATTTAAGTGAGTCCAACCAAGATCAGGAGAAATTTCCAACTTAAATTACAAACTTGTAGGCCTGTGAGCCAATAAATGATGGTTGTTTTAGCCACTCATTTTTGTGTGGTCAGTTATGTAGCATTATGTGTAGCAATGTAAAACTGATACAGGAATTGGAAGGGAAACTGATAGGAAATGAATGTTCACACTCTGGCCCCAACTCTTTCTTTTATTCCCATATGTAAAATACACTGTCTCCCTCTTCCCAAGATCCTTAAAGTTCTCATCTAATCATAGCATCAGGCTCAAGGTCCAGGATCTCAAGGTGTAAAACAGGTCCTAATGTGGCTCCTTGGGTACAGTTGCTTTGAGTTGAAGATCTATGAGTGAAAAAGACAAGAAATTTGACCTTCAAACCTAATGCATTAGGGTAAGAAAGGACAGAATAAGTGTAGTAGACAATCCCATTCAAAAAGTGGAAGAATGGAAAGCTAGTAAGAGGCACTGGCTCATAGCAATCCTGAATTCTATCCCTGAAAATGCTGCCAGGACCTTCTCTTCCAGAGGAGGGAATATTCTTGATTAGGCCTCGGTTCTGCACCCTGGAAGTGACTCCCCAGTCTGTTGTTTTCTAAGGCTGTGTTGTGTACCATCTGGGTGGTCTTTTCTACCCCCTTGGCTACTCCTGTGTGCTTTAAACAACTTTCTTAGCCTGTTTCCGGATTGTAGAAATTAGAGACCTAGAGGTTTTCTTACATTTTGAATAGTCTCTGTATCTTTTAGTGTAAACTGTTGATCCTTTTGTCAATATAGTACCATCAAAACTTTTGTGAGTTTCTTATAAATCTAATGGGCCAAAAGCAACACCTGCAATACTTTTAGAGCTAGGTCTCTCTAGATTCAACCACAGTTATTTGGGCAAGTTAAGTACTGTGAGACAGTGCTCTTAAGACTCCTAGTAGCACATTTCTTGAGCTTAGAGGATCGCTGTTTTCTGTCCTGTTTCTTTCCAGGGTCTTAATAGACGGTCTTAAAGACAAGTATTTGATTAGATCTTTGTCCTAGGCTATGTTTTACTTTGAGACTCTTTTGCCAGCTGAAGAAACAGATGAAAAGCAATTTTCTTTTCCAACCAAGAAGTCCTATTTCCTCTATGGTCTCTCTCAATTTGCTTATGCACTGGACAGTTATTTTTCTAGCCCTTTCATTTCTTGTAGAATCTTAGCAGTATGCAGCAGACACTTTCAACATTATGCCTGGAAATGTTGTTGCTCAAATCCCAAGTTTATTAGGCACATTTTCTACCATCTGAATTGACACATGTAGCAGTTTTCTCATTTTTTTGTTACTGCATAACCCATGTTGTCATCTTTCCATCCTCTTGTAGCAGTTTCCTCATAATTTTTCTAGCCTCTGCCCATTTTTTTTGTTAATCGCAGCACCCTAGTTTTAAATAACAGTTTCAGTGTTAGTTGTTGCCACAAATAATGTTGCATGACAAGTCACCCCAAAATTCAGTGGCTTAAACAATCATTTAGCTCACAAGTCTGCAGATCAACTATTGAGGCTGAATTGTTCCTCTTGTCTCTGACATATTTTCTTAAGGAATCAACTGGCCATCAGCAGATCCAGATGGGCTTGGCTGGGGCCACTTGACTCAGCTGCACATGTGCGTCATGGCTAGCCCAGTGAGCTAGCCCAATGCATTCTCGTTAGTAGTGTCTGAGTACAAGAGTATGCAAACCTAACCATGCAAGAGGGCAAGCAGAAATGCACAGGGGCTTCTCCAGCTGTCTCATTGGCCAAAGCAGCATAAATGATGAAGTCCAGAGCTGGAATAGGACAAGAGTACAATGTTACAGAACAAGATGTATGGATATAGATAGACCATTAAATAGTGCCATTAATAACCTCTGTATGCCATAGAAATTATTTCTGTGTAAATATAAGAATTTCTGTCGGTTGCAGTGGCTAACACCTGTAATCCCAGCACTTTGGGTAGGCTGAGCAGGCGAATCACTTGAGGTCAGGAGTTAGAGACCAGCCTGCCCAACATGGTGAAACCCCATCTCTACTAAAAATACAAAAATTAGCTGGGCGTGGTGGCAGGTACCTGTTATCCCAGCTACTGGGGAGGCTGAGGCAGGAGAATCACTTGAACCCAAGAGGTGGAGGATGCAGTGAACAGAGATTGCACCACTGCACTCCAGCCTGGGCAACAGAGTGAGACCCTGTCTCGGAAAAAAAAAAAAAAAAAAAAAAAAAAGAATTCCTGAGTTACAACCTTGCGCCGGTGCCTCCCTGGAACAGAGTTCTCTGATGTCCTTGTGTGTTAACTGTGTCAGTTTCTTTGCCTTTTCTGGCTCTTTCATAAATTTGTTAGAAATATTTTCAATCCTCCTACATTTCCTGCCAGTATCATCTTTTTAAAGTAAATTCCATGTGTTTATTACCTACAGGGTTGAGTGTCACCTTCTCTTGTTTGTCCCAGGTTAGTCATCCTACTGGGAAAAGTGAATAGCTGAAAGAAATAGAGGGAGGAGAGGGAAGAACCTGAGGGGTCAAAAATGATTGCCAAACCCAGAAGTATCTGGATGTCAGTAAAGTTGTGAATGTGTGTAAATGTGGCTACATATGTATATGTTTGTACCAGATGTAATATTTACATGAGTGTGTACAGGAATTTTTATTAGTGTGGGTATGTGTGGATGTGTATATATCTGTGTGTTAGCAAATGTATATGTGTGTGGTAATGGGTATTCCTTCCCAGTTCACTGAAAATCACTACACATGACCTGATTAATCAATGAGCCAGTTACATATGTACTCACAGAGCAAAGTCCTATGGGAAAAGAAGGAAGTATGAAACACGGAGTCAAAAGGGTTGTAAGAACAAAGCAGGAGTTGGGGGCTCTTACACCCCAGCTTAAACTTCCAAGTTTGAGAAATTCCAAATGGCATTAAGGACCTTTTAACTCCTTCTGTCCCCATGTCCTTTCTCCAGTCTGAACAGTGGGGAAATACGGGATAAAGACATCCATGTTGCCTTTCCGTAAAGTAATATGAAACCGAGGAGCACAAGATGGATTTTATCCCTTTGATTCTCCCACCAAAGTGTCCCATCCTTACTGGAGATAGACGACCCAGGAGAAGATATCTAGTCCCTTCTCTGTCTCAAGAGTGGGATGCTGTTCTGTTTCCTCCGAAATACTTTTATATTTGAGAAAACATACCAGGTATGTCTTTGCCAAGACTCTCTTCCAAGAGGCCTGGTTTGAGTTAGGAGCTTGCCTGTTATTCACTGGTTTCGTGAGTTCTCAGAATCTCTCAGTGAAGTGTCAGGAATCTGGGGTTCTTTGGAAGTCCTAATTCTAGTCCCACACTGGGCACAGACCTCTTTAGACAGGTGGGAGATTTTCTGTTATGTTGTATGGATGCATTTGTTGTTCCAGAGAGGAATCAGAAAGTTGATTCCACTTGATGTATTAGTGGTGATCTCTGAGGGGAAACACTTTTCAATTGGCAGGGGACGGTGAGGCCATGAGATTGAAAACTGTCGCTTGAAGAATTCTGTAATCTTAGATGACCTAGTACTACTTAGTCAATGGATCAAATTACAGAATTACTCTATAAGGGTGAGTATTATCCTGTTTCAGGATTAAACTTCAGAGATTAAATCATGTGGCCATGATCACTGAATTGGGATGATTCCAGAAGAATGCTCTTGAGCACCTCACTCTACTGCCTCTCTGGCAGGTGATCTATCCCCTGCAGACCAAAAGGCTGTGTACTTCATTTACCAGTCCCCCCGTGGTAGAGCAGCAATAGAAAAATGGGTTGACTAGGCCAGGCGTGGTGGCTCACGCCTGTAATCCCAGCACTTTGGGAGGCTGAAGCGGGTGGATCACAAGGTCAGGAGTTCAAGACCAGCCTGGCCAACATAGTGAAATCCTGTCTCTACTAAAATGAAAATTAGCTGGGCATGGTGGCGGGCACCTATAATCCTAGCTACTCGGGAGGCTGAGGCAGAAGAATCGCTTGTACATGGGAGGTGGAGGTTGCAGTGAGCCGAGATCGCACCACTGCACTCCAGCCTGGGTGACAGAGCAAGACTTCGTCTCCAAAAAAAAAAAAAGTTGACTATAGGTTAGCACAGTCTAGATTTCACACTGTCCCCCACTATCCACAGTCTAATTGCATACAAGGCTCAGCCTACAAAACCTTGTCTTAGATACACATTGAACCAAAGTTCCCTTTATCCCCTCAAGGAACAGACAGTGAGGTACAAAATCCTACCCTGTTGTTGCTCAGCCTTAGACAGTGACAGTTAATCTAAGAGTTAATAGTACTTCATATTTGAAACTTGATTTACTACGATTGCAAGTCTTAAAAATGATGCATGATATGTTGATTTTGATATAATAATGTCTGTTTAATAAAAGACCCACAATGGTTTTCATACATTATCTCCACCTGAAGATAATGTTTGACTTCCCAGACCATACTTGCTATTTTATCTCAAGAAATACCAGAGAGACAAATCGTCACTTATGCATAAACATATTCAAAGGCAAAAGATTTATTTATTGATGAGAGCCTCAAATTGGCCAATTTTTAGCCTTTTCTTCTGAAAAGAAAAATGTTTTCCAGAATGAGATTGCTACCAGATGTAGTGAATTACATAGCACTTTCTCAGATATGGAAAGCAGATGAAATGGAATATTCTGGTTTCTGATTCAGTCCTATTCTTATCTACACATAGCTCTTCTTAAGTGAACTTGACAGTGTTGTGGGCTGATATTAAGATGGACTACTTTAGTAAACAAGAAAAAGGGTTTCACTCCCTGCAATAGCAAATGAGCTTTATAATAGAAATTTCTTTGTGCAGGGGAAGATATTACAACTTTCAACACACACTAAATATATTTGCTAGGCAAAAAATGCATTTCATTACATGCAATGCACTTGTACGTTAACCACTTTTTTGCCTTGTATTGAGGACGTAACATTTTCTACTGTAAAATGTCTGCAATTTATTTTTATGCTTCTGTTTTTCCCATGAAGTGAATAGCCCTGTACTGATAAATGTACATTATATGAGAGGTGAAATGTGCAGAGCAAACATCTGAGCTTGTTGGGTATCTGTACAGTTTTGTGAGCAGGCAACAGTTAAAATTTTAGACCATAACAGCTAATTTTATTAACACAACCAGTCTGTAATTACTAGATTAACTGGAGTCCTTTACTTTGACACTCTCAGCAACTATAATAGATGTGTATGTTCTCTAAAATAATACTATTGCAGCTACAACTATAATTTTTCCTGACAATGTCTCTGCTGGGTTAAAAAAAAACATAATTAATACTTTATTTAATCTTTGCATACTGTATACCTAGTTGACCATCATTCAAAATGGCAGTAGCCCAGAGCCATAGTTTCTTCACAGTTGAATGTATTTAACCCTAATTACTGCTTATTGGAAATATACCAAACAAGTAAAAAGGGAGCTGTAACAAAGAATTCAGGCTTTAATTTTTTTCTGTGATGAGAGAACTTTGATGGTCACTACTTATTTGTCTATAAGAGTTGCGGAAGTCTTTGCAGGTTAGAGAATTACAATTATCTTGCTAATGTCAGTCTTACACTTGAACATGTTTAATGGACTATTGGTGGGGATTATGCTTGTTTTATACTTATTTTATCTTGTATTTAGAAGCATACGATTGACTATTTGTCAATGGTCAGGATAGGAATAGGCTGATCACAGGGAAAGGGTTTTTTCCCTTTTCTGGGAATGATGTAGTTTAAGTACTATTTTTGTAGAAACAAATGCCTTCGGTCTGCCTGGCTGTATGTTAGGAGGTGCTTTATGCTTGCTCTCTTCTTTAATCATCGCCCTATGACATAGGCATTAACGTTCCCATATTATCGATGTGGGACTAGCACCTCGGTGCGGTTAAGGGACGTGCCGTGGCCACAAGGTCAGTGAATGTTGGGCTGGGCTTGACCCCAGTGCAGCCTGAGTGCTCGCCTACACAGTAGGAGACATTTCCAAACATTTGAAGCCTGGGAATGAAAGAAAGTCCACTTGCCAAGTAGAGGAGGAAATTGGAGGTGGTGGAACTAGAGAGACAGTGTTTTAGTGATCTAATATGTAAACACATTCACTATAGCTTGTTGAAAATGCTTATTTTCAGTGTGCTACGCAGGATAGTTTCTTCAGTTACTTATGACGGGCTTATTTAATATACATGTGAACCTTTTACCATTTTGATGAAAAATAAGTCAAGCTATAAGATTTTGAGTGATCTGAGGTCTCTATTTTCTCAGTTTATGAGAATAAACTGAGTACTATGGGAAAAGAGGTCTTACATTTTGGAGATAAACCACCTATTATTGAGTCCAATAAATAAATACAGTAGCCATTTTCTGAAAAGGGCTACAACCCCTGCCAATAACAAAAAAAAAACCCCCAAGAACCAACCTCAAAGTAAAACATCCCCGACCCTTACCAAGAAAAACAACTTGTTGTGAATCATAATTTGTTGCATGGATATTTGTTGAGTCAGTCTCATTTTCTACACAATTACTACCAACTTTTTTTTTTTTTCCATTTCATTTTTACCCTCAACAAAAATGAACAGTTTATTGAGTTAAAAATAAGCTTCCCTACATTTTCAAATGTTATTTTTGATGTGGTATTTAGATAGTTTCCAACACTGATCAATGACTTTTTCTTACTGTAATAGGTAAAAAATACCTAAGCCAGCAAGAAGAGTTCTCTTACAACGGAATATTATTCCTTTTTTTTTTTTTTGAGACAGGGTGTCACTCTATCACCCAGGTTGGGGTGCAGTGGCGTGATCTCGGCTCACTGCAACCTCCGCCTTCCGGGTTCAAGCGATTCACCTGCCTCAGCCTCCCAAGTAGCTGGGATTACAGAAATGTGCCACCACACCTGGCTAATTTTTGTATTTTTAGTAGAGATGGGGTTTCGTTATGTTGGCCAGGCTGGTCTCGAACTCCTGACCTCAAGTGATCCACCTGCCTTAGCCTCCCAAAGTTCTGGGATTACAGGTGGGAGCCACAGTGCCCAGCCTATTATTCAGCCTTAAAAAGAAATGAAATTCTGATACATGCTACAGTATGAATGAAACTTAAAGTTGTTATGCTGAGTGAAAGAAACCAGACTCAGAAGGGCAAATGCCGTAAGATTCCACTTACAGGAGATACCTAGACCAGGGACATTCGTGGAGATGCAGGGAATAGAAGTTACCAGAGGTTAGAAGGGTAAGAGGATGAGGAGTTATTGTATAGTGAGTACAGAATTTTGTTGGGGATAATCTAAAAGTTTTGGGTATAAATAGTGATAATTGGTTACATAATATTGTGAATGCATTTAATGTCACAGAATTGTACACTTACGACTGGCTAAATTGTTAAGTATTCTATTTTACCACAGTAAAAAAGAAAAATTTAAAAATAAGGGTTCTGCCAAGGCATTACAATGGAGAGACAAAAGTTTTAGCCTCTATTGCTGGACCTAATACCTGAATAGATTCTGATTCAACAACTTCAGAAAGTTCCTGTGTGAGTTCTTCTTTCATTAATGTGATAAATATTTATTTAAAAGTAATGATATGTCATGTCAGACTCTGAGGGACTAGAGGGTTGAGTAAGGGAGGTCTCCTGCCTGCAAGAGTGGAAAGACAGCCACATTAAAAAATGATTAAAATACAGTAAATGGGCTGCAATGGATATGTAATGAATAGTAGGGGAAGCCCAGGAGAAGGACTCCTGAGGGAATCAGGACCTCATAGAACAGTTGATAATTGATCTGGGTTGGAAGTTTGAATAGGAATTGGGTTGCTGATTTTTTATTTCAATAATATGCAGTACATTCTTGCTCACATTTCCCACCTTGGAATCTTGGATCTAAGATATTTGCAGCCTTTTCAAATATTTTGTAGTATTTTCCCTTTGGGTAAGTATAGGCAGATTGGTCCCCGGAGGTAGAAAAACATCTTGGATCATTCTCTGTCCTACTTTCTAAATATTTGTAAACCAAACCACTTCGAGAAATGATTCCAAGTAAATGAGATGTGTTCAGGTCCATCAAAGAGCTTGTAATATAATAGGGCAAGGACAGCTGGTGGCAGGTGCCTTCAGAAACAGTGTGGGATGGCTGTGCAGAGGCAGGAGGAGCGACTTCTGCTGGTGCATGAAGGCTTATTTCACATTTAAGGTTGGGTAGAACTGTGATAACTAGATATGATGAAGGTTGTTTCATTCAAATAGATGAACAAAAGCAGAAAAGCAAGAAAAAGGATGAATCGTTTTCAGGGAAACAGTGAAAAAGTAAGTTGGAAAGGCCCTTTGGGACCAGATCACAAGGATCTCCAAACCTTCAATATTTTGCTTATTCTAAGGAGAGAAAGGCGTGAAGAGTTTTCACCCCTCTACCCATGTGTAAGGGATGGTGGAGAATAAAGGAGGATAAAAAGGGATCCAAAGGCACTGGATGGCACTGGGCTCACAGTTGGGTGGAATGGGTTGAACTATTAATAGAAGTATGACTAGTGAAAAGGAGAATATGTTTTGGAGCCAGTTAGCCTTAGGTTCAAATCCTGATTCAAAATTTACTAACTGCAAAGTTGGCCAAATTACTTAAAACTTAGGAGCCTCGTTATCCTTGTGTGACAAATGGGTACAATAATATTATCTTCATATAGAGTTACCAGGAGGATTAAAGAGAATGGGGTGACAGATACACGTAGTCTCCAGACCACCCTCATAGGCACTGTGGTTAGTTCCTTCCCCAGGTGATCGCCAAAGTCCCATCTGAACTTGAGAGTCTGTGAAATAATTTATAGAGGATAAAAAAAAATCCAAAAATCAATTATTCACATAATTGAAGTTAAAATATATAACCAACGTATTTCTAGACAAGTAATAGAATTCATTTCAATTGTAAATAAAAAAATTACAGCCAAAATAGATTTTCCTAGTGCAGAAGCTTCTCTCCAGCAATGACTCTAATATTTTTGGAAGCTGAATTAACCGTTCCACTCCCCCAAGTTGCCCCGTAGGGCTCATATCTATGTGTTTGGAAATGATATCTTCTTGTCAGATCTAATATGAGGTCCCTCAGCTTTGCATGAGCACAGAGCTCAGAGTTAGGGGTTTATCCTGTGAAGGATGTCTTTCTACTAAAGTGATTGCCAGTAATACTTGAAAGTATCAATGCATGTTTGAAAATATCCACCATGCTTTCCACTAGAAATAGCATAGGCTGTGGTACCTTCCCCTGTGTCCTTACTACACTTCATGACTTTACAGAACTAGCCACTTTACTGAATTCTTTTTTCCTTGTTGTTTTCCAGGTGAACTGCTTAGGTTTTCTATTTTACAATAGTAGCATCATCTGTAAATGATGTCTTCTGCTTTCTGACGGTTGTGTCTTTATTTGTGTCTCCTGATTTGGAGATAAATCTGTCAGGATGATGGTGGTAGTAGGCATGGACTGATGGTAAGGGAAGGTGTGTAGGGTTTAATACGATATGGACATATAGTTTGAATGCCATAGCACCTATCGTATCTTTCTTGTTACCAGAATCACATCATATAGAACCTTTTGGGAAAATGCCTTTCTCTTTTTTCTTTTTTTTTTTTTTTGAGACGGAGTCTTGGTTCTGTCATCCAGGCTGGAGTACAGTGGTGCAATCTCGGCTCACTGCAACCTCCACCTTCCGGGTTCAGGTGATTCTCCTGTCCCAGCCTCCTGAGTAGCTGGGACTACTGGTGCCTGCCACCACGCCCAGCTACTTTTTAAAAATAGAGATGGAGTTTCACCTTGTTGGCCAGGCTGGTCTCGAACTCCTGAACTCAAGTGATCTACCTGCCTCGGCCTCCCAAAGTGCTGGGATTACAGGCATGAGCCACCGTGCTGGGCTGAAAATGTCTTTTTCACACTGAACTCTGAGCACATTAAGGAAGAGGGTCTTTTCTTACTTACCTTTATATTCATAGTGTTAGCCCTGAGCCTGAACAAAACACGTGTAGATATTTATGGGAGGTATGAGTAAGTACCTTAATTTATCAGAGATCAATAAAGGTACTTATCAATAAAGATATCAATGAAGGACAAAAAGTCCAATAGGAAATTATGAGTATCTTTTCATAATACCAGAGAACATTAACTGTTTAGCTGTCTTCCTAAAAAATGTTTCAATTACAATTAAGGATACTTGTCTTTTTTGTGATTCTTATGTAGGATAGCAGGAAGGGGACAAAATTTTAAGTCATATCCCATTTGTTACTAAAATAAAGAGGGGAAGCCCAAATTCTGTCTAAATTGTTGGTCTGAGTGTAGATTCCTTCGTTTCTTTTCTAATGTGTTTTCCAGTAAACATACAGATATATAAATCCAAGAATTAATAACATTAATGGACTACTTTGTACCTGCCCAGGAGGACAAAAAACAAAGTAAAAATTTATTATTTGTGGATTCTATGTTCTACTATTTTAAAAAATCTACTCTAATATTGTATATTAATGCTGTATAATCTCCTTTCTTGGTAATTTCCACTCCACAATTTTTATATATTCCTATTTGAAATAATGTTTTATCTCTTAATGTCACTCATGTATTTTATCATTTTTAAATGATAGGATATGAGGTGGGACTGAATAATGAGAAAAAGATTTCTTAAGGGAGAAATAAAATATATCAAAGAATAATTTGTAAAACCAACATGGTAGAAGTCATATTTATTGAAAAAAATTAATATCTTTGCTATAAAATTTGTAACAGGAATATTTACTGAATGTTTATTTTGATGCATAAACCTGAATGCTACATACCAAGTACAAGACAATAACACTAGTTTTTCCTTTATTTACACTTTATGAAAATTGTTATGCAGTCCATGTTAAAAGAACTTATGATGGAGAATTGTTACATTAGAAAAATAATATTCTTGATAAAGCATTCTCAATGTGTCCAATCATATTTTCTGCCTTTTCAATAAGGCAAAAGTCCCTGGAACAGCATATAACTTAATTTACAAAATACAATAACTGTTTAGACACATATTCAAGTTTTCTTTTGGTATGATTTTCCCTCACTGTAAAATTATTTTTTCTTTTTTCTTTTCTTTTTCTTTCTTTTTTTTTTTTTTTTTTACTAAAACAGACTTTCAGGAAAATGTCATTTAATGATTTCAGCTATACATTACATATACAACTCTGTAGCCTAGCAACAATCATTGCTACACCATCATTAACTTTAAATATTTTGCTTGGTGAGCTATTCTCAAATGTAGCATATTTTAAGATTTTGCCATCATTATGACTGTGGAATCATTGTTTGGTTTTCATAGGAAACAGATCTGTCACAGTATGAAGCTTTGTTTATTTTAAGGAACTGGTACACAATTACATTTCCACTCACAAGAGAACGCCACACATATAACTAAAGGCAGGCTTCGACGGCTCCACAAAGGTTGCGTGCTGGACCAACCCCACACCTCCTGCTCCCCCATCGCACAGCCCTGGCCAGGTTCACAAGGTTTCACTTCCAGAGATGTTTAGGTCTTCACAGTTAGGTAGTTTTAATTCCTTCAAAGGCACACAACTTCCATCTTTTTTCCAGCGTGGCTCCCACACCCGTGAATTCCTGTTTGAACATGCGTGGCAGCCTCATCAAAAGCATTTCTATTTCATTTGCAGATATCTGTTAGAAAAGAAGAAAAGTCACTTTGGGGAAAGGAAGTCATCTTAAAGGAGGAACGGATTGGGGAAGGATGAGCTTTCCCAGTGATCTAAACAGCATTTAGTTTTCTACTGGGCTGTCAGGGGACGTCCTTACAGAAGGGACATTCAGAAGTACTGAATATCTCCCAAGCAGCTGGCGGGGTGGGGCATGAGTTAGCTGGGCGGAAAGTGCTGAGTTCACCCTTCATATGGATGGCTACCTTACAGGCAGCACCAGGCCTGAACAGCCCTCCCCTGATATAAAAGGAGATGGGGAGGGAATTTAAGAGGGCTCAGAGCAAATCCATCACTACTCCTGGAAAGCTACTAGTGGCTTCATCCTCATCTATGAAGGACAGCAATTTTCTTGAATGCTGCTGGGAGCAGAGGACATTCGGGTGGATTTCTTGCCACCCACATTTCTTTCTCTTCCTTAATTTTCACATGGACCGGACACCATGAAGGTTTCGGAATGGAATCTAAACTCCAAAACCTACAACAATACAAGTCTTGATATCCAGTCATAAAATTCAGGTATATTTTTTAATGCAACTTCTTTCTTCTCCATATTTTTATTAGATGAAGTTTTACACCAATAATTCATTTTAAAGAGCAAATCAGCCATAGTCCCTCTGCTCTAGCACTGTGATTGCTTTTGTTTTCCTGTGTCAGTGTGCCAATCCATGTGTGTGCATGAGGATTTTATATCACAGGATGGCCAATTTGGGGTGTGGTATTCTGTTTGAATATCCCCAGAATTTGGGGTCTGATACTCTGTTTGAATCCTGTATCTTCAGTCTTACAAGTTAAATGACCCTTACACAAAGGCAATTAGTCTCTTTAAGCCTCAGCAAATGGAAATAACATTTAATAAGGATAGCATGGAAACGACTGGCTTAGCACAGACTTGGGCACATAGAAATGTTCAATGAATCAGAGCTATTACACTTTTTCATGGTGTAATCACTGTAGAGATATCATTTTAGAGTCTACACTTTCCATTTAACAATATTAGGATTCATTTAAAAGAGACACCAAATAGACCAAGAAATCTAATCAACTGTTCATTTAATGTTCTCATGGAAAAGACTTCATATGATACATTCAATATTCCTGGGCCTATAATACAAAACTTTAGTTAAATAGAGGCAGTCCTGAAAATGGAAATAAATTGTATTCTAAAATTTTTTGTGAATTATTTTGAAATCTGAATGCATTTTCCCATAAACACCATATTAGAAGGATGGTTAAATTCCCAGGTCAACCGACAAAAGCCTGTGAGACAGATTACGTGAAGGTTCATAATAACTGAGAAGTAAATTTTCTTTCAGTGAGCACTGTGCAAAACCCCTTCATCACCAGTGTCGTTTCATCCTCATAGCACTCTGGTGAGATTTGGGAGCAGATACTATGATGTATCTCCACTTTATAGCTCAGAAAACTGTGTGAACTACAGATGGTTAAGTGTTTTATCAAAGACAAAACTTAGGAAAGAACCCAAGGGTTCTTTCATGGGTTGGGGCCTGGGCCTTGATTGGTGTGCCTTAAGCACTTCCCATGATTGTCAACAGCCAGGGGTGGACAACCAGGGGTGTTGGGAGGTCTTTCTCAGTAGCAGTCACCTGGGGCACTTGTTAAAAAAATCATATCCCTCAGCCAACCTCTTCTCTGGAGACCCTGATTCAGCTGGTCTTGGGGGTGGCCCACATAATCTATTTTTAACAACCGTCGCAGATCATTCTTATAGTCAGGCATATTTGGGTTAAGAATGGGGACTTAGGCCAGGCGTGGTTGCTCACACCTGTAATCCCAGCATTTGGGGAGACCAGGGTGGGTGGATCACGAGGTCAGGAGGCCATCTTGGCTAACATGGTGAAACCCTGTCTCTACTAAAAATACAAAAATATTAGCCTGGTGTGGTGGCACGTGCCTGTAATCCCAGCTACTCGGGAGGCTGAGAGGCAGGAGAATCACTTGAACCTGGGACGCAGAGGTTGCAGTGAGCCGAGATGGCGCCACTGCACTCCATCCTGGGAGACAGAGAGAGACTCCGTCTCAAAAAAAAGAGAATGGGGACTTAAGCCAGACAAGCTTGGATTTTACTCTGGCTAGGCCTCAAGCTGTGTGACTTTGGGAAGATTACTTAACATTTGTAATTCTCAGTTTCTTCAGGTGTGTAATAGAAGTCGTATCAGGGCATTGTAAGAATTATGTGTAAAAGGTAACACAGTGCCTGGCACAAGTTCTCTCTTATGTAGATACGTATATGTGTGTGTATGGAATACTGATAGAAAATGACACGATTATCTAACCTTTTGTGGCATGGAGTGGTATGTGGTCAAACCTAGTTTTTCACTGGTCTAGGAGGACGTTTTCTTTATGCCTTATGAGACCAAGTTACCTTCTCAACGAGTTCCCTTCTTTTGGAGGAGTACAGCACAGATCATCTATGGTGGGCTGTAGTCTCCAGTCAAATTCAAGTGCCACCCCTGGCACGTCCTTCCCCAGATCAACGAGAGGCCATAGTGGAACACACAGGCCGAGGTGCACACCAGCCCACAGCACCTTGTTTCCTGTAACCGCCACCTCCCTTGGAAATGTAGGGAAGAAGCCCTGTGCCATTCATTAGGAAGGGGAGAAAAAGCCAAGTTCTTGAGGGCAAAATAAATATCTGATTTAAAGATAACGTGTAGGAGGCCAGCTGGGGTCAGGAGGGGCAGTCCCATCCAGCAGCCCTGCAGCTGGCTGTAAAAAGTTTGACAACTTACAACCACCAGGAAACTTTTCCTTGCCAGACTCTTCTGAAAACACTGTTTAATTCTCACCACACTCTCATAAGATAGGGAATAATTTACCAACAAGAAAACTGAGGCTCTGAGAGACTCAGTAAGCCCCACAGGGTAACACAGGCAATAAGTGTGGACCAGACCCCCTGGCTGTGGTGCCTCGTTCTTAACCACCCCTGCCCACCTCCACCAGGGAGGGGATCATGAAGTAAGGACAGGAAATAATCCTCTTGGTCACTGCCCCTCTGGCCCTGGGTGGGTGTGGATGCCATGGAAGGCATCTGTGTATAGGAGGGCAGGGCTCTTCTGTGATGAATACTCTCAGACTGATATCAACATCAACAGCAAAACACTGAAAATTTCCAACTCAGCTGGCTCACACACATTCATATTGCTGATGCTTGGGCACCCCCACATGAACGATCCACCAAAACAGTAAGCAAATCGTGGCAAGTCTTGGCCAGCATGTACTGAAATGTGGCAACATCTTGTTTTCCATGGCGTCTTTTGACCTGAGCCTAGACTTTAACCACAAAGGAATCAGGACAAGGCTTGGAGCAGGAGAGTGGTAGCTACCATCTGCTGAGTCTTCACTGTGGGGTAGGGAAGAATAAGTGCTTCACCTGCATTATCTCATTAGAAAGCTCAATAAACAAGCAATTGCACCCCTTACTTGCTGGAGTGAAGAAAACCAGACACAGACGATTTGGATCACAGTGATAGAACAATCAGTAACCTCTTCCAGTTTAGTAACCAGTTAAGTAACCAGTCACTTAACTTCTTGGCGCCTGTTTTCTCATTTGCAAGAGAAGGGAATTGGAAAGAAACACAGGGAATGCCCTGAGGACTTGGTTTGAGTGCTGGCCTCTTCATATCCTAGCTCTAGTCTTAGGACAAGCCATTCAACATTTATCTGTCAGTTAGGTTGTGGCAAAGATCTCAAAATGAGAGGATGTAATAGGTCTTTTGTGCATCTTAAAGCACAAAACAAATGACAGTCCCCACTTTAGTAGCACTTACTGTGTGCCAGATACTGTTCTGGAATGCTTTGCATCTACTAAGTCATTTAATACAAGGATAACCCCCCAAAAACCATTTTACAGATGGTGAAACTTAGGCACAGAGATGTTAAATAAACTGCCTGAGATCAAACAGCTAAGAAGTAGTGAAACTAGGATTTGAAATCCTCGTAATTACTTAATACATGCTTCAGATTTTGAGAAAGCCAGAAATTAGTACAATGGGAATTAATCTCAAATGTATTAGCTGTAGTTTCTGTTGGTAGTGTAAGGTAACAGCTGGGTTCTGCCACAAAGATGCAAATAATATAGAGTTGTGTCACAATTATGGAGCAGACCACTTCAAATAAAAGTCTATCTAAAATATTCATTTAATAAGGCTCTCAGCAGCTGGGCATGGTGGCTCACACCTATATTCCCAGCACTTTGGGAGGCCAAGGTGAGAGGATCACTTGAGCCCAGGAGTTTGAGACCAACCTGGGCAACATAGAGAGACCCAATCTCTACAAAACATACAAAAATTAGCTGATACGGTGGTACGTCCCTGTGGTCCCAGCTACTCAGGAGACTGAGGCAAGAGAATCCCTTGAGCACAGCAGTTGGAGGCGGCAGTGAGCTGTGATCGCTCCACTGCACTCCAGCTTGGGCGACAGACTGAGACCCTGTCACAAGAAAAAAAGGGATCCCAGCTAATTCTAGAAGAATTCCTTAAAGTTCTTTAAAGATATTCCTGTCTCATGACAGAAGAAAGAGCAGGGCGAAACCTGTATCAAGTAAGTTAGTTTTATGATTTTCAAACTTTTCCCCTACTCTGACAAAATAACCTTTATGATATCTTATCTTTTGGGATTTTTAAGACAAATTCAAGAGAAAATTCAATTTGTCCTTCATTTTCTCCCTATGGCCAAATAATTTTTACTTTACAAATACTTCCACTTACTTCAGTTTTGTTCTCTTCCTAATAATTTGTCAGCTATTATCTTGCCCGTCACAATATCCTTTGCCTTCCTACCAGTGTCATTACATAAAACCAAGCCCCCAGACCTCAGTGGCTGAGCTCTGAGTGAAGTTTATCCCTTTCCTCATCCTGCACGAGAATCACTTCTGAAACCAGGGATTCTCTCTAAGCTGCTACTCCTGTTCACACATGGAGCCCCGGGGTCTAGGGAAGAGCTGTTGCTTGCCCAGCAGGTAAGTGAAGGAGTAGAACTTGGAGCAGGGCCTGTGAATCCAGCCCGGCTTTCAGAGTGACGCATTCCCTCATTCTCAAGCATATTATGAGGAGATTGCAATACATGTGGTTAAGGGAGCACTGTGCAGCACTGTGATATAGATTAGAGATAGATGCCATGACTATGAAATCTTTTTCCCATACACCATGTATTTGGTGCTCTAGCAAGTGCAGAGGATAGTCATAACCCTGAAGTTTTGATTACCCTCTTACCCAGCTGGCTTTTGTTCCAAGAAATTTGTGGCCTATATATTTTCAATCTTTGATATATATTCAATCTTTGATGGAAGTGGATTCTTCCATCTATTTTGTTTGAAACTTTCTTACACTTATTCTTTTAGGAAGGATTTATCTGCTATAAATACAAAAAAGAAAGCAAACATGAGAAGGAAACAGGCTCTGTGTAACCAAGGAGCTTGTGTGCTGTTAATACCACAGAGGTCATTTATAAAATCTGCTTGATTTATGTTTTAATTTGCTGACTCTAGGCCAAGCCTACTGCCTCCTTGCCTGGCCTCTAAGCACATGTACAAATGGACACAAGCAGATGCAAATCAATTTGTTCTCATCATGGTTGGCTCCATACCCCATATCATCAGGCAAGGGAAGCCTGGCGAAGAGGGGCCTCTGTTTGGGCTACTGAAAAGACCCCAGCAGAGGCGGGAGCATCAGGGAAGCCAGTTGAAAACCAGACTTCCTTCCATGGGCAAAACTGACTTTTAGCCTTTAAATGCACATTTAAATCTTGTTCATTCTTCACATCCTGGGCAGGGCACAGTGTTAGCACACACAGACACCTCGCAATAAATGTTCACAGAGAGAAATACAAAATGTACATGGGGCAAAGGGAGGGGAGGAAGGAAGGGAGAAAGAAGGAAAAGAGGAAAGAAGACAAGAAGCCAGGAATTCGAAGGAGTGAAGCAAGAAACTGGTAGAGGAAGGGAAGGAGGGAGAAAAAATTGTGATGAAAGAAGATAAACAGGAGAGAATTAAAAGGAGCAAAGAATATGGAAGGAAAATGCGGAAGGAAGGAGAGAAGAAAGAGTGGGTAGAAAGGGGAGAACAGAAAGAAATGTTGGCAATGTTAGCTAAAGCATCCCCAAGGGAAGCCACCGGAAGAAGCGTGGACTTTAGAGTACCTTATGTTAAGCATGACTCCCACAGATTTCACCCTTCTTTAACTCCTGGTTCAGAGTATCTTCCCTACCCAGTTTAGCACTTCATTAGTTCATGTCTGATTCTCAAGTCATTGCATAACTAGGTGACAAGCTTGTTGAGAACAGGGTTCTATCTTAGATTTCTTTTGTGTCTTGGCCATCTCCTGTTCTTCTCTGGTCCCTAAGACAGTGCTGGGTACATGAAAAGCAGTGAGTGATCCCAGCATTCATTAGGTGTTCACAGAGGTATGCTATTAGTACAGATGATTTTCCCCTCTGTGGGAAATGTAACACATGCCCATGACCTCTCAAGCTGGTCACAGTGGTGTCGTGCCAGAATAGCAGGCCCTTCTAGATCCTCCAGCCTCTGTGGTCACATTACGCCGAGTCTGGTTTTCAGAACCGAATCTTCCACACCATGGGCCTTGGGAAGAGGCTGCAGGTGTGTAGAGGGGGCAACCAGACATGCTTGGAACACTGGGCCTTCATCTCCTAAAGGATACATAAACAGGGAAGAGCAGACGAACCCTCCTCTTGACTGTAAGAAATATTCATCTGCTAATGCTTCAGTCAAATGTGTCTTCTGGGCTGCTTTGGACAGACAAGAGGTTGGACTTGATGGGCCCTGGGGCTGACACGGGAGATTCTATGTATTGATAGAAACCATTTTCATGATAGGGCTGCCTATTTTAAAGAGTTTGCCTGCTGTGCTCTGGGCAAGATTTTTGACTCAGCAAAGCTGCAGAAGCCATGCCCACCCCCCAGCCCTTACCCTGTCTTCCTCTGAATGAATCTTTCTTTTTCAAGTATTTCTGATACAAGAGAACAGGGTGAATGAGAGTGGGTAATTTAGAAAAGGCCAAGAAGAGAAAAATATGCAAATATCAAGAGCAGGAATAATATTTAACTGGAAGATAGCTTATTATTGGGCTACATGGGTTTTAGGAAGCCATGTGCAATGTACATGCCCAGCACAATTTAAATTAATTTCTTCCATTCCTAGTCATTCTTATGCCCGTATGTAGGCTTGGGGGAGATCCTAACAACAGTGACATTACAGGACTGGGTTAAGCCTGCTTTCCCTGTTCTCGTCAGTACAGGGTGGGCATTGGATTTTGCTGTCTGGATTAAAAAGTCTATCCTCTCGGCCTCACTGGAATAGAAAGAGCATGTGGTCTGATCCCTGGTGCCCAGAAGTTTTAGAGTTCTTTTTCAATATACTTTCTACCCCAGGCATGAGGAGGAACCGGACAGCTCTAGTGGGCATTTCATTCAGAAGATGGAGGGCTATCTGGGGGTAGGCAGGGGACACCTCGTGTGTTTCCTCTGTAAGGGAAATACTTTCTTCATCTTCCAAAATAAAAGTACCAGTCTGTGATGAGATGCACTTCCCTTGACTGAATCCCATCCAGAAAGGCCCATCATCTAATGGCCAGGGACCAGGCATGTGAATTCTCTCTCCTCAGAGACTGGTAAGGGAACATCACAAATCTTACCTGAGCCCTGAGGATAAGAATAGAACAAGAGCTTCCACCATTCCCCGGCCCGCAACCCCAGCCAAAACAAATCAATTCATTACTTACCTATCCCTCCCTGCCCATTCCCAGGAGATGATTTTACACACACACACACACATAAGCAGGCACACACACTTGTGATCATCATAGATTGTCAGCCTGCGATGATGGAGTGGAGGAAACAAAGAGTCCTGAAATTCTTCGATAAACGACAAGTGGATTCTTGGCCATTTCGGCTTCTACTAAAACAACTGCTTCTCAACAAAGGCTTCCCACTTGGGACTTCCAGAAAGGGGAGAACAAAAATGTCAACAATACAAGGGAAGGATGGTAGCAACAATAGGATTCATTTCTTGAGGGCTTATTCTTTGCCAAACACATTGGTGCAAGCAGTGTTTTGTTTAATTCTCCAGGCAAAGGTGGCGGTGATATTAAGGAACAATGATACCAGTAAAGGAAACAACAGCAGAGAAATCCTTCAAATCTATATGACAACAAAGGAACACTGTGCAGCAAGTCCTTCTCATTTCATCTGAGTTTAACATGAATGCTTTCTCTTACTTCCCTGTGCATGTGAGGGGAAACCACAGAGAAACAAATAGATAATTCTGAACCTCCAGAATTTTAAAATTCTCTAACTCCTTTCACCCTGTTTTGTTCTACCCTGTCATGAAACGCATGGATCTGTATAACTGAAAAGATTCCTCTCAAAGGGGAAGTGTTAGATTTATTGAAGAGGTTAAACACTTTTGGGATCACGTATTGGGAAGATTATTTGAATCAAAATAAGAACACAAGGTAGTCATTTGGTGCATGTAAGCCATTGAAAATTTAGCATGAGGTATCTGTAACTGTTCGGGGACACAGCACTGCAGGCTGCTGGTCTGGTCGTACCAATCCCATGCATTTTGCTGTGCGCTATAGAGGACCTTCTTACTTTTTTCCATTTTCTTTCATGACCAGAAATTTGACAGGCGACTAGCTGGCTTCTCTAGCTTCTCTGTTTTGCTTCTGTGTCCACCCCGCTCCTGGGCTTCCCTAGTATTGGTTAATGATGTTGTTTTATTTTGTCAGGGCCCCTCCCATTGTTCACATGAATTTGACACATAAATCACATTCTTTTTGTCTCTTCTCTTTGGGCACACCAATACTGCAATGGGATAGGAGTACAGCTAATTTGTGGATGGGAAAAGCTGAGCTTCAGGGAGGTGAGGAGTGATGTCTGGCTCTGGATGTGAGCCTGGAGGGGCACAGCTGAGAAGAATTTTGCAGTCACTTTTTTCTACCTAGAGAACAATGCTGGAAAACAGCCATTAATACAGCTTTCTTGAGTCATATCAGATCTTTATGTTATTTGGGATGATTTTTCCTCGATTGTGTGAAGTCTAGAACATGGAATCCTATAATAATATGGTCTGAGGATGATGCCCTATTAGCCACACTCACCTGATTTCACCCTTATTTTGGGAACTTTCAGGTGAACCTATATTTTTAGATACCTATATATCTAAAAAAATTATATATAAAATATTTATATATATTTATATATATTTTATACATAAATTTATATATATTATATAAAATATATATTATATAAAATATATATATTTTATATAATATATATATAAAAAAATATATTTTTTTAGCTTTCCAAATTAATTTAGCATCTGCTAAAAGTCATTGTCATTTTGGATATCTGCTCTTCTTTTTACAAAGACAAAAGCAAGCAAAAAGAAGAGAACAATCTGCCAAAAACTGAGGTCCTTGCAAAAGAAAAGGGCTGATCAACCCCCATAGGCTGCTACAGCCCTAGCGCAGCTCATGCAGAGTCCACCTGCAGCCAGCAGTCAACATGCTAAATTTTAGCAATGAAAGTTCGCTCAAGCCAAATAATTTACCTTAGAGTCCAGCTGCTGCATGTATGACCAAAGATATTCTATGTTGGCTCCAAAAGGATGGACGTGAAGAAACGTAGATATGATACCTGAATTAAAAAGGCAAACATTGGAAATTATTCAGAGGCAAATGAGAGTCTCCATTAAATAATGCCATCTAACCCCAGTGACAGTTTTCTCAGGCTGAGTTATGGTCTTGCCATTTCTAGCAGCACTCAACAAGCATTCAATAATAGCACATTCTGAAGGCAGTAAGAGTAACATGGTAAACAGAACACTTGATCTCCTGGAATGATAGTAGTTAGCAAACCTAGACTCTGAGATAATATACAGCTGAATAAAGGTATTTCAAAACAAAGACTCCTGGAAGCATTTCAACTACCAATTTTATGCTTGATTTACCAATATAAAATTATAGTTATTGGAAGGATAAAATTATCTTTTCTTTCCCTCAGTGGACTTTGCAGTATGAAAATGGCTCATACAACTGTGTCAGAAATCACACCGCCTCAAATTTTCCTGATAATTACAGTTGCTAGTTATGAAGAGTATTTAATCTATATTTCCCCCAACTGCCATTGAAGGAAGCCCAAATTCTTCCTGAAACATTTGCTGTTCTTCCTGGTTGTCGCTCTTGTCTAAAAGGAGCCAGCTCTTTCTCCCCTTCTTGCTGCTGTAA
This sequence comes from Papio anubis, assembly GCF_008728515.1. Lineage (NCBI taxonomy): Eukaryota > Metazoa > Chordata > Mammalia > Primates > Cercopithecidae > Papio > Papio anubis. The sequence continues at coordinate 21,729,307 of NC_044990.1, forward strand.
TTTACAAGATCATTTTAAAAGGTCTGGGAATGGATGGTTTTAAAAGGTCTGGGAATGGATGGTTTGATTATAAATTATAAGGCTTTTCCATTGTGAAAATCAGCTGTCAACATTGTACTGACAAATGAAAAGTTGGATGTTGATGTCAGGAATGAAGTAAAAAGTCAGCTCCATAGACTGCAGACTGCTTTTTGTTAAGAAGCTGTGCTCTTGTTATTCACAATAGCAAAAACATGAAATCAGCTCAGGTGCCCATCAGTGGCGGACTGCATAAAGAAACTGTGGTACGAACCATGGAATACTATGCAGCCATAAAAAAGAATGAAATCATGCCCTTTGCAGCAACATCGATGCACCTGGAGGCCATTATCCTAAGTGAACTAATGCAGAAATAAAACCAAATATTGCATGTTCTTATAAGTGGGAGCTTAACAGTGGGTACTCATGGACATAAGGAGAACAGTAGACACTGGGAACTGCTAGAGGCGAGAGAGAGGGATGAGGGAAAGGGCTGAGAATCTACCTGTTAGGGATTATGCCATTACCAGGGGGATGAGTTCAGTCATACCCCAAACCTTAGAGTCATGCAATAGACCTCTGTAACAATCCTGCATGTGTACCCCTGGATTCTAAAATACAAGTTGAAAAAGAAAAAAAAAGAAAAGTTGTCCTCAGACTGATAGTTTTTAGCTTTCTGTTAAACAGGTTTCACAGGTTTCAAGATGAATTAAATCTGAGGATAAGCCTTCATGTTCTGTATTTTGTGAACCTTCATGCTTGGGAGCCAGGGCAGACCCTCACCTGTATGAAATGCCATAGGGGTGGGCACAGGTGCACACAGCATTCTTGTACTACGTCATCCTATATTTGTAGGTGACCTTGGATTGATCTGCCATAGGGTTTCATGGCTCCCTGATGCTATGGGATGAGTGTCAAGTTTTTAAAGAGAAGTTCCCGGTTCATCCTCAGGCTGAGAACAGAGAACCAAAGGGACTCCCCAAGACCTATCCTCAGAATGCTGCGTTTCCAGGGCTTCTAGAGGTTGACAGTGAGATGGGGAGGTAGAAACAATGCCCACATTTCCCTGTAAAGGTAGAATATCTGTTTTTAAAGACTGACCTGTTCTTCCTGAGATACAAAGAACTACCATTTCATTCTGAGGTTATATTCTTCCTTTTTTCTTGTCGAAATGTCCTTTTTTGAAATAATGGCAATGGTAGAAGGCAATGATGGTACTTAAAAAATATCTTTAAGTGGAAAAATAGCCACTTTTAATGCACTCAGGCAGCATTGTGTTGTCCCCTCCCCTTATTTATTTACTTATATTTTAATTTTAGAGACCTGGCAGCTACTGCCCTGTGTCTGAAATTCTCAAGTCTGGTGAAGTGGCATTGTAAGTAATTCTATTACTAATAAGAGTTAAAATATAAAAGCTCATGAGTGATTTCTTTCAAAAAATTAGAATATAGTAGAACTATTTAAAAACAATTATTTTCATTTGCATTTCCTTTTTTGTTTTAAAAAATTTTAATTGATATATAATATTTGTACATATTTTTGGGGTACATGGCATATTTTGATACCTGTACGCAATGTGTAATGATAAAATCAGGGTAATGTGCAGGGCCATCACCTCAGACATTTATCATTTCTTTGTGTTGAGAACATCCCAAATCTTTTCTTCTAGCTATTCTGAAGTATATGGTAAATTATTGTTAACTGTAATTTCCCTACTGTACTATCAAATACTAGAACTTAGTCCTTCTATTTTTTGAATGAAAGAGTAAGGGCTGAATCACAGTTCATGTAGAGGGAATCCCCTGTTTCAGGATGGTGAGTGGGGCTTTCACTGACCATCCCAGGTCCTATGGCCACTGCTTTCCACAGAGAGCCTCCCACAAGTGATGGCAGGAGAAGGGCAGGGGAGGGAGAAGGAAGAGTCAGCTTTGGCTTTGTGAGCAGGTGAGGGGGTGCTCCTAGCCGGAAGCTTTTTTCTCCTCCTCTATCGTGGGGTTCTCCCAGGGAGGTGAGGGCTGCTGCAAGGTGGGGAGCAGCATTCCTTGGGTGGAAATCCACTTACGCAGCAGGGCTGAGACAGGGAGTGGCAGTGGCACTGCAGAATTTGGAGTGACAAGGGTGTATAAGTCTCCCATGGGGAAAGAGGGCATAAGACTTGAGCAGTCTTAAGTAAACTACCCCAGGCAAATAGATAACAACATTTTTCATATTTAATATCCCCCCTGGCCGGAGAGTCTTCAAAATCTCCTGCATAACCTACAGCCTTTTGTAAATGTCCATGGGTGTATGGTTATCAACATAAATGCCTTTAGCAGGATGAACAGAACAAGTCAGAGGAGGATGGGGTGGGTTGAGGGGAGGTTGATAGCCCTTAGCCTAGGAGATAAAGTGTTGACATGGGTCATTTAGGGACACCAGAAATGGGAGGACCTAGAGTAGCCTCTTTTGTTGCCTCTGTGAAGTTGGCACCCTCTGTGAACACGGATTTGCTCCTCCACTGTCTGCTCTCTCTCACCCCCAATCCTGGGTCTGCAGCCCAAGGAGCTGTGCTCTTGGTCTTTGTGTGTTCTGGTTCCATATCCACAACATAGTACATATTCATAAGAGGTATATGTTGAATGTATTTATTTGCCAGAACTGGCAATCGCCAGTATACTTGTTTAAAAATTCTATTAGTTTATTATTGATAAATGGGAATAAATAAGAACCTTAAACATTTCTACAAGTAGTAACAGATCTTTCAAAAACCAGGTAACTTTGAGGTATTATTCACTGAAAATTCTTATTCTTAACCCGTCCTGTCATGGATCTAGAAGGAAGGAGTAACTTGGATGTTTTGAGCAAGGAAAATTTTCATTGAAACTATTTTGCTCATAACTAAGGGGAAAATCAGATTCTAAAATCAGATTAGAAATCCTGACGTGGACTTGAGTATTCTTTTAGGAGGGTATTCAGAACCATCCCTGTGGTAGCTGATATTAAGAAGCCATTAGCTTTTCCTTATAAGAGTTCAGCAATTGCCACTAGATATATGTAGCGCCAAGGCAGGCAGTCACAAATAGGCTTCCCAAGCTTTTCCTGTGGATGACAACCCAATTATCCAGTGTTGTTAGAGACACAGCAGAAAGGAAAGCATGAGTCATCATCCTCCCCGGTACCTTGCCTCTCCTCAGCCCACCTCCCACTCCTGCATCTGTCCATCCCTGTAGCACCACAGAAGCATCAGTCATGCCACTTGAGAAAATGTTTCTAGGCCCTGTGATTTTGGATCAGGTTCATTTGAGGGGATCTTTCTAAATAAACAAGTAAAGCCTCTTTGCAGCTTTTTTTAAAGGAACTGGGACATTCCCTGCGGATGGAAAAAGGATGGCTGTAACTCAGAAGTTAATGAAAAATACCACAAACCTGGAAAACGGAGACTATTTTATGGTCCTCTGGAATGGACCTAAAGGCTTGTGGTAAAAGGAACACTAAGGAATGGAGGGTGGGGGATTTAGCTGTTACTGAACTGGTGGATCTCCAAGGGCATGGCTCAACAATTGGACTTGCTTGTTTCCATGGAGATGTAGAAGGCCTCCATATTTGAGAATGGGTTTCCAAAAGTGGAAAAAAAACATTTTAAGTGCCTAATTTAAAAAGTTTTTTAAAAGAACAAAGGAGGTTGTCAGTACTATTGGGCTTTTTGCACATCTCAGAATCTTAAAAAACTACTTTAGAAAGAGAAAGTAACTAGCTCTAGATGCCTGTGGCCAACCTCGTTAGGAAGGCCCATTTAAATTGTCTACCCAAAAGCACTCTGAGTTTCTCTCATCAAAACCATCTAGTTTATTTTCATTATTGGGCCTCACTAAGACTAAGGATGCAGTATTTAAATTAACCAAATACTGCCAGATTTGTACTGCTTCATCACTTATTTTAATACTTGAAACACTTAGCAGCCAGGAGGTGGCAAGGTGCTAGAGGCACAGCATTGTATAAGATAGGCAAGGGGCTGGTCTGTGGAACTTTTATTCTAGGGGAGCAACACAGACAATAAACACAAAGATGAAAAATAAAAATTTTTAGATAGTGCTTAGCACAATGAAGAACACACATCAGGGAAGAGGACAGGAGAGACAGCAACCTGCAGCTTGCTGGAATGCTACCTTACACAAAGCAATTGATGTGGTTTGGCTATGTCCCCACGCAAATCTCATTGAATTATAGCTCCCATAATTCCCACATGTTGTGGGAGGGACTCGGTGGGAGATAACTGAATCATAGGGGCAGTTTCCCCCATAGTGCTCTCATGCTAGTGAATAAGTCTCACGAGATCTGATGGTTTTATAAGGGGAAACTTCTTTCACTTGGTTCTCACTTCTCTCTTGTTTGCTGCCATGTAAGATGTGCCTTTTGCCTTCCACCTTCTGCCAGGATTGTGAGGCCTCCCCAGCCCTGTGGAACTATAAGTCCATTAAACCTCTTTTTCTTTATAAAATACCCAGTCTTGGATATGTCTTTATCAGCAGCATGAGAATGGACTAACACAGTGATTATGTGAAGGCCTCTCCCTGAGAAAGCAGACCTTCTCAAGTGTGAGATGAGAAGGAGCCAGCCATGGAAAGCCTGGGGGAGACCATTCCAGGTACAGGCCACAGATAGTGCAAAGGCCCTGAGGTGGAAGTGAGGTGGCAGAATACACTGGGCTGGAGAGTGGCACGTGTTTAGAGGTAGATGGGGGCCAGATCATGCAGGACCTTGTGTGCCAGGTGAGAGTTTGGATTAGATTTAAATTCTAAATATGGCAGGAAACCAAAAGAGTGGTTCTAAGCAGGTGCTTGTCATGATCTGAATTATGTTTTAAAAACTTCCCTCAAGCTGCTGTATGGAGAGTAGAGCAGAGGGGAGCTGGGAGGCTAGTCAGAAGGGTTTGCATGAGACTAGAGTGGTAAGTCGTGATCTGGACTGCAAAGGGAGAAGCAGACTCCAAAGGGAGAGCCAGGGGGCTGGTGTGAGCAGTGAGGCTGGGGAAGAATGAAATATGAGTAAACAATTTTTCACTTGAGCAACTGGGTGGGACTATTTTCTCAGATGAGAATACTGGGGCAGGAGCACATTAGGGCAGGAAAAAGGGGAGTCCGGAGTTCTGTTTTGTCCTCATTAAACTTGAGATGTGCATTAGCATTTAAATGAAGAATATTAAATGGCAGCTGGAGATGGTATACATTTGCAATGGCAACAAAAAGGGATTTGAAGCCAAAGTATTCATTGAGATTACCTAGGTAGAGAAGGGGCCTCAAGACTGAAGCCTGAAGAAGCCCAAAATGTAGAGGTAAGCTGAAGAAAACTCATGAGAGGACTCTGAGAAGAGGGTGTGATCAATAAGAAAGTGTGGCATCATGATGGCGGAGAGAAGGAAGTATTTCCGGAAGATGTGAGTAGTCAACCATGTCAAGTAGCTGCCAGGTGGACAGAGTTGAGAAATTGGTGACATAAAATTCTCTGGTGATGTGGAAAAGAATGGCTTTGGTATGAGGATGCAAGCCAGACTGGAGTAGGCTGGATAGAGAGGGGAGGGAGTGGAGGGAGGGAATGGTGACTGTAAGCATAGTGCGTTGGAGGAATCCTGCTTTGGACAGGGGCAGGAAATGGACTGTTGGTGGAAAGAAGTCATGGTGTCAAGACAGATTTTCCTTCTTGTTTGTTGTAAAGGTATAAGATAGTAGAGTTCATGTTTATATATTGATGCACATGAGCCTCTACTTACATACAAGATCACTAAGGGGCAATGCAGCTTTCCTAATAGTCCTTATATATTAGAGAATTGAGCTGAAAAAGACCATCTAATCAAACCTCCTAATTTTATACAATATGAGGGCTTACACACTTACCACAGTGGTTTGGATAAGTGATTTGCGTTAGATTACCCAGTGGATGAAATGCCTCAATCCACAAATATTTAGGACCCCTCCCACTCCCCCACCACTCAGGGCTGCTTAGAGATCATTAGGTATTATGGTTTCTCCTTTGCATCCTTATGCAAAAGATGGGAGTGGGACAGGTTAGCCCTGATATACTTTAATTATATTGGTTACCCGATGAGAATAAACTATCACTTTGTGCATTCAGTTTGGTCAGCATATTATTATTCTCTTTGAGTGGAATGAGAAATGGAATCTTTCTAGAATATACTTCCCCCTTCCCCCAGGCTGCTTGGAGTTTTTATTCCAAACTCTCTGTATCAGGTTCTAAAGTTCTGGCTGAGATTAGCTTTCTTTACACCCACACTGGTTGATAGTCTCCTAGGAAGCTTCAGAAGACCCTGGGCCCATCAGCTCACTGGGATAGAGCGGCAGCTTGGGCTTTCCGGAGACCTTGGCTCTGCAGATGAACAGCTGTGTCTCTAGACACAGTCACATCTTGCTGGGAATCACCAGAGGCCTGACGATAAACCAGCCTGAAATAGTCTTGTTTCATGTGGACGCCTATATAAAGGCTCCATGGATGTTGAACTGGAGAATCAGCGGGAAAAAAGCCACGTGAAATCTGGGTCTCCTAGTAAGCCATGAGGGGACAGTTGTCTGTGGGCAGCTGCAGAGTGATGAAGCGCATATGGGAAGTGGAGAAAAAACTGTATGAAACTGATCAAACACTTGTGGTTTGGGCTGATGCTTCTCAGTGCCTTGGGATTCTAAAAAGCTTTAATTTTCCAAAAAAGCAGTTTGTTCCACTTACTTGGTGAGTACAAAACCTGATCTTGTATGGTTGGTTAGTTAGTCTTATTTTGTAATATTTGTCTGTCTTATTTTTTCCATTAAACCCCTCAGACTGTATTTGGGCCTCTTAGTAAGTTATTCCTGGTACCTGAAATGCCCTTAACAACTTCTTTATCCATCCAGTGAAAACCTCTTCATCCTTTAGGACTAGCTCAGCTGTCCTTTCTTCTGACAAGGCATCTGTAACATAAGTAGCCCCTTCTCTGTGTCTCTGATTTTAGTACAAACCACCGTTCATTGTCATTAACTGCGTTCTTTCTCACTATCTGTGAACTTCTTGAGGGAAGATCATCTTTCCACCATCAGCTAACGCATGGGTTAGCATAAACTGGCCAGCGTTTCTCAAAAACATAGTACCAGATATGCGTGCTTTAGTATCCCCTCAGGTGTTAGTATTGCAATGAACAGGATCTCTCTTTTTTTGTTTTTTGACAGGGTCTTACTCTGTCACCCAGGCAGTTGTGCAGTGGTGCTGCTCACAGCTCACTGCAGCCTGATGCTCGTGGGCTCAAGAGATCCTCCCACCTCAGCCCCCCAAGTAGTTGGGATTACAGGTGCATGCCACCATGCCCAGTTAACTTTTCTTTTTAAGAGATGGGAGTCTCACTATATTGCCTAGGCTGGTCTTGAACTCCTGAGCTCAAGTGATCCTCCTGTCTCATCCTCCCAAGGTGGCTAGGATTATAGGCGTGAGCCACCACACCTGTGTGTGGGGCTAAAGATTCTGCCTTTTAAATAGGCTGCCTAGATAATTATTTTGCACGATGAAGACTGATTATTCTTATCGTAGGCTCTTGACAAATGTTTGTTGATTTATTGATACGGACGTTTGTGCCTTGGAAACAAGATTTAGGTCAATGACTCATTCTTTATGGTCAGTAGTTTCCAGAGAGGAACATTCTCCCAAGATTACTTTTCTCAGGTACAGCCTAAATATAGCCTCAACTTTATTCACCGAAATCACCAAAAAGTTATTGCTTGACCTTCTTTAAAAATGTTTTTCCATATTCTATTCAGCTGTTTCTTAATACCCACATTAGGAGGAGCATTCCGCTTCTTGTATAGTCTGGTTTTGTGCATGTGTGAGATGGTGACTGTGATGGAAATGATGTGTATGTCCTGATCTGCAGAGGACTCAGGATATGTAATGAAGTTTGCCCAGTCATTGTCAACCTGAGGACAGTTCTCAGGGGACCAGGGAGGTTTTAGAGAAAAGCTGCTTTGTTACAGTTAAAAGTTGTGGAGAAGTTTTTGACTGTATCTGGATAGTATTTACAATGACTAGCATCAACAGGGTGCCAATCACAGCTGCTGGGATTGAAATCTATTGTGTTGGAATTATTATAAAAAGCAAGAGAAGATAGAGTGATATGGACCCAGAGAGTTGTACTCTCAGTTTTCTGCAGAACTATTAGCTTATCAATAAAAAAAATCAGATCCATTTTTCCTTCATAATATCCAGCCAAACACAGCTCCAAAAATTGGCCCCAAACCAAAAGTAATGACTCATTCTATCCCAAACAACTTCAGTGTATGCCAATCCAACATGTAGGCCATATGTGAAATGAACTAGGAGTTCTGGCATAGACATTGAGCAATGTCAAGCTGACCTTATGTGTGGTTACTATAGCATTATGAAACATAAAAGGCTACCCTGCAATGCCCCCATAAAAATGGAATTCTCTAAGGTCCAATTGTATGTCAACCTGTCTCCACAAAAATTGATTACAAAACGAATAACCCAGAAATCACAATAATAAAATATTTTCCAGGGGCCTATCTCTAGTTGAATTGGAAGACTCATTAATTGTCAAGAAGAAAGTCCGTCAGAATGGTCGAATTCTAACAATACTCAGGATCCAGATCTGCAAAATTCCAAATAATGTCAGTGAAATCCCACAGATCCTCTCTAATAAGTACCAACTTTATGCCTTGAAATAAAGACTCTAGTTTTATATAATGGTCATGAGAATGTCTGGACAGAATATACCGTTTTCCCCAGTCAAATCAGTGTCACAAATAATTATACTTAACTAGAATTGCTCATTGTTTAGGAAGTTCTAGCCTCCGCTGTATTCTCTCTGTAGATGGAATCCATTTGAAGAGCTTTTTTTCTCACTCCCTTTCTCTTCCAGGGAATGCTTTGTGCCAGTGTGCGTTTCTTATATAACATTTATGTGCCCCAAGAGGGCACTGATCATCTGACTATATTGGCATACAGCATACACTGTAAGCATGCAGATGGGATGAAGATTTTGCCAATTAATGTTTCCAAGTTGTGGGAGATTTTCTGCTGTATCCTTGGCCTTCTAGGCTGGCCTAGAGCATGACTATTGTGTCCTCTCTACTGACTTTATTCCAAGGGAAGACTTCAGGGGAATTGCAGAGTATTTATGACTGCTCCAGATGTACCAGAAGGACACAGGGCTCCTAGAATCATTCAGTATATGAGAATTCTTCAGTAAAGTGTAGCCCCAGCACCAGAAAATCCTTTTTCTCTATTCTGGTCCAAAGCAGTTTTATCCCTACCACAGTCTGTATCTAGATTCCAGAAGCTTCAGGGGAGCTCTTTATGGACCCAAGAGTCAGGTATCTACAAAGTATGAATGACCAAACTCAATTAGCAGATAGGATCATTTAGTAGCAGGCAGCAACTGCAGCTTTTGGCAGGATCCATTTTGCCAGTCTTGGAAACTCTTCCCCTTTGTGGCATTCTTTTGGAGGATTTTTCTCTCTTTGGAGGATTATCCTCTTTTGGAGGGTTATACAAAAGAGTAGAAGCATATAGATGTTTTGGAAGTGGGTTTGGCCAGGAAATCACATCTGTTGTCAAACTGTCATTAAGAAGAATAAAATAAAATATCGAGAAAGGTAGCAAGGTAATGGATAACTGAAGGGAAAGTTAAACTCCTAAGTTTATTTTAATCAAACACTTAAGTCTCTGGCCTCCCTTCTACCTAAATATTCTCATATATTGATTCAAAATAAGTGTCACCCCCTGTTTCTCTTTTGCTCTACTCCTAACTTCAAATGCTAATATTGGTAAACTAGTTCAAAAGACCAACAGTGAGGGGAAAAGTCTTGGAAAGTTTAGTGTTGGTTGTGTATGCTTTTTATTGGAGATCCTGACTTACTAATATTTTTCTTTCTAACACACTTGAATTAACTAATTTTATATATTTTTTGTGATACCAAAGACATCAGCAGGCATAACATGTTACAAATGTAATCTTCCTACTTATTCCCATTAATGTACCGCATATAAAGCACATCATTTAAAAATATTTGAAGTAGCCAACTGAAAAAAGTACACGTATGTGTGCACATATATAAATAAAACCTAATAACTACTTAGAAAACACTGTAAATGAACTGTGTTCTCCAATTAAAACATAAAAGCAGCAGCAATCTCTAGTGAAAGGAGGAAATAAAGAAAATAGAGATCAGTTCCCATTTTTTTAACCTTCAGTGGACAGAATTATTCCCACTTAAAGAGGGAAAAGTTTACTGCAGATCATTAATTGCTTTGTTCATACCCTAAAAACCTTATAGGGAAAAATCACACCTTGGTCACACTGAGCGACAGAGAAACAGTTGTCAGAGTTAGACATGTTTTCCACTAGAAGAAAAATCCAGTTACCAACTACATATGGGCTCATTCTGGGTTCCTGGAACTGATAGCACATCAGCATGTCTTCTGAGACTCGTGCATGGCATGTTATTACAGCTGTATATCATCAGAGCAAAAAAAAAAAAATTGGTTTTCCTCAGAGTATCTCTAAGTTGATGTCATATTCAATAACGCTGTAGTTGAAAAATCTATATATGATGGATGGACTCTGGACTATCTTTTGAATTTAATTCCTCCTGTGCCAGCTTCTCTAGGCCCTGTTGTACCTGTCATTTTTAGGTGAGCACATGCAGTATTTACAAAATGCAACCAGGGACTAGGCATGGTGGCTCACGCCTGTAATCCCAGCACTTTGGGAGGCCAAGGCGGGTGGATCATCTGAGGTCAGGAGTTTGAGACCAGCCTGGCCAACTTGGCAAAACCCCATCTCTACTAAAAATGCAAAATTAGCTGGGCGTGGTGATGTGCACCTGTAATCCCAGCCACTAGGGAGGCTGAGGCAGGAGAATCATTTGAACCCGGCAGGCAGAGGTGGTGGTGAGCTGAGATCATGCCATTGCACTCCAGCCTGGGTGACACAGAGTGAGACTCTGTCTCAAAAAAAAAAAAAAAAAAAAAAAGCAACCAGGCACTATTTCTGCCAGATAACGAACTGCTGAAGAATAATTTGTCTTGCACGTACATTGGCCTCATTCAGTCTTAACCATGCCACCACGGAGCCAGTCTCACCTAGCAACCCCACACTGGGGTCAGTGCCGAGGTGCAGCTTGAATCAGTTCTGTGCATCACAGCATGAGGGTGGTGGCTTCCCCTTCTCTGAATTTGAGGGCTTCAAATACAGCGTTAAACATACAGGCATCTAAGATGGGCTTCCACGCACACTGCCGGCACATCCTCATCAAGAATTCTTCCTTGTGAAAATAAGTACGACATCTGGATCCACTAAGGATGCTTCTTTTGTTCATCCTGGACAAAAGGATCCAAACTTGGACGGGGAAGCCTGGAGCTGACTGTCCTGGATTAGCCTAGCATCAGTACCCTGCATGGCCCTATTTGTCAGCATTGCAGGTCTAGCCTTGGGGGTGACTTTAGGATGTGGCCTCTGCTAAGGGGCTTAGAGTTTAATCTCAGGGTTCAAAGCTGCTCTTGAGCCTGGGGATATGGCTTGGTTTGGAACTAGATGCAACCTGGCCTCCAGTTGGAAGTGGCATGCCCAAAATTTGAAATTCAGATTTGTGACACATGAGATGCAAATTAGTGTCTTCTTGAACTCAGTTTTATGTCTGACAATCAGTTAATATATACAGTTACAGAAAGGCAAAACCCCCATTAGTCTGTATGCCACTAATTTGAAATGTATGTAATATAATCTTGACGAAATTAATCTCACCTTTTGCCAGAAGGCAATGTTGTTTAAATTAATAAGTTAATAATGAAAATATTAAGTTAATTACTAACAATTATTTAAGAGAACAGATGAAGACAACAGAATTTCCTTACCTATTAGCAGAGCTTCTTTCTCTGATTTTAAGCCTTGGCTTCTTTTCTCAATATTATTCTCTCGGTCTTGGTTGACTAATGCAACTGTCAACACATTGATTTCCTATAAAGTTAAAAACCAAAAACCATATATAGGTTTATGTAGATTCTGTGCATGTCAATAAAAAACACCAGATCTCTTAAACTCTATAAATGAGGTCATCACTTCTATTTATAACTAAAGATCAAATCTTTTATACAATTGATCTATTTGCCCAACAGTAGAAAAGTAATTATGCAAAGTTAGGCTCCTAGATACTGCTCCCAGCATACCAAGTAATTCTCTGCACAACTGGCAAATTTGGCACAAATTACCATAGATTTTTGTCCATGTTTTCATTAAACTCTGTTCACTAAAACTGTATTTGACTATAACTACTTTAACATGTTTTATTTCAAATACGAATAATCTTTGGGAAAGCATACAGGAAACTGATTTATAATACCATGCTAAAAATTTGTCTGAGTGTGTGGAGAAACAGGGCCTATTGGGGAGCTAAGATAGAACTGTTAGAAGTGTTTTTAAATTGAGTAGGTATGGATCCTCATGAATAAATGCAAGAGGCAGATAAAGCAAAGCTTGGAAAATTCTTTTTTTTTTTTTTTTAAAACTAAAAATGAAGAGTTGTACAACAAGCCAATAACATGTGAAACATTGAGGCTGGACTATTTTTAGTTCTTTCTGTGGTCTTTTACATTTAAAAACAGAGATGAAGATTTAACTCATACCATCCTAGACTTTTGATATTAGGACTCAAAATGGAGAGTGACTTAATGGAAAGTCAGATTAAGGATCCGCCTATATGACCTGCATATATGGAATAGTAGAATCCTATTGTTGATTGTGTTTTCATGGAGGCTGGCTCCCAAGATCCCGTTTTTGATTTGTAAGAGCATCTTTCGTCTCTAGTAACCTTTGATGTACAGCCGGCTCCAGACTTAGCTTAGACCACTCCCCAAACTCAAAAAAGAAGTTGAGTCTTATTGGAGGAAAGTTGCTCACTGAAAGATGGCTCCAAAGAAGGACTAGCATATTGAGCAGTGGCGGGGAACCTGCAGGAATGATAGAGAACAGGTAGGGAGAGCCAAATGGAAGAAGAAGAATTCAGAAGGTTTGAACAAATTGGTTGACAGATGTTCCCAGAACAGGAAGTGGTTATAGGAGAGATATTTAGACAGTTAGTACAAAGCAACAAAACTGGTCAGATCCAAGAATACAGGAAGTATTGGGAGCATGCCGAGCCTGCAAAAAGTGAAAACCACACCTGAAGGCATTCAAAGAAAAATAAACTCAGCACATGCCATCAAAACAGATCTATGAGCTTAATTTAACTTATGAGCTACTACTTTGTAATCCAGGGGTAATTAGAAATTGCCAAGAAAGAAGGCTCTACTGAGAAACTGCAGTTGGTAGTATCTGATGAGCATTTGAGAGGCTCCTCTTAAGGTCCCACTTATTTGCTGAAGACCAAGTGATGAAGACTGAATGAGAAATGAAAATGGATAAGGTAAAGAATTGAGAAAATCACAATGATGTGATGATATATCACAGGGAAGACCTTGGTTGGCTAGAGGGTACAACAGGCCTCAGGCTGATGGTAGGAAAATCCCAATAAGGACAGGAGTCAGAAAGAGTTTGGGGAGTGGTCTAAGCTAAGTCTGGAGCCAGCTGTACATCAAAGGTTACTAGAGACGAAAGATGCTCTTACAAATCAAAAACAGGATCTTGAGAGCCAGCCTCAATGGAAACACAATCAAGAATTTTAAAATAGAACAAATCCAAAGGCTTATTATGTATATGGGATTAGAACATTTATAAAGAGGAATTGCAGGAAAGGAAATAGAAATTCCTCCTATAATAAAATAACATTTGGTACTTTCCTATTAGGCTGATTAGGCACTTTCTCGATTGGAGCAGAGCAGGTCTGTATGTACACATCATCTTTCTAGGGTAGTGGGGTCAGTGGGCCTGCTGAATTCTGTTAGTTATATGCCCTAAGGACAAATAGGTCCCACAGGGACTTGGCACTGGACTTCCGGGCCTGGGAGGTTAAGATTGCTGAGCAGATGCAGGCTGAGGCTCTGTAAGGTCTCCCGAGAGAGGTGTAGGAAGAAAGAGGATGGAAGAACATTAACCAGGATAATGACTGCATCATTAAAAAAATACAAAAAATGAACCCTGGAGCTGAGTGGAAATAATATCTCCAAGACAGGGTGATCTGTTCACAGCCTAGATGATAATTGGGGCCAAATGAAATTATTCAGAATGAGTTTAGCAGATAACAGGCCCACATTAATTGCCAAGACTGAGTGGTGTCCTGGGGCCATCACACAGTTGAAGATCCAGTTTCATTAAGGGAAATGGACTGTAGAGGGCAGGCAGATGTCAGGAGCCAGCAGAGAAAGGCAAGGGCAGAATAGACAGACCACCTGAGAGTGCTGTTTTCTTCCCAGGTCCAAAAGTGGAGTCACATAGAAAGGGGCACTCTAAGCAAGGCTCAAAGAAATGCTGCTGAATCAACAGTGTCTACAAGGAGCCAGATAAGACTCAGTGATTCTTGCTTTGATGATGTTTTAGGGTTGGAAAAATTAGTATGGAAAGATAAGAGTCTTAGGGTCACCGTTCTGTGGAAGTATTTCTTGAGATTGGATACTGGAGTGTGTGCTCTGCTGACCACAAATGGTGTGCTCTCACGCAGTCATGGCCAGTGACTGGAGTGGACACATCTCTCTGCATGGTTCCCACAACAGTCCAGCAGGCCTGGGCTTGACGGAGACCCAAGGCTTGGCAGATATCCCAGCTTTTGGGGACATCTGTGAGTTTTGTTCAGGTTGGAGACGGAGTTGTTTTTCTGACTCCTCTAGGAGGGAGAAGAGCTATGCTGGAAGTGGTACAGGATCATTGAAGCTGATCAGGCAGGCTCCAAGGAATGTTTGCATCTTATAATAAACTGGCCTTAAGAATCTCCAAAAGGGAAAACATCATTTCCATTAGAATCAAGGGTGTGCCCAAGCATATTAAATAATCTATAGCATCGAGTGAAGTGGACCAACTTGTGACCACTCAGAAGAGTCACTACTGACGAAGCTCTAGATCCTCAACCTGCCTTGGGCATGGTATAAGCCCAGGCTCTTGCTGACAGAGTCACAGAGCTAATTAGATGGGTGAATGCTTATGTCATCCGTTTTGCCAAAGAGCACAGTTAAAGTTAATATAATTGTGTTTCAAGGGATAGAAGACAGGATAGTGATTTTAGACAGCCACATTATATGTTGTGGTTTTACTTTTTCCAACTATTAAAAAAGGAGAGTTTTGTTTTAATGACTTTAATCATGGGTTTAATCATGTGTTCCTTAGAAAAATAAGGTTAATTTGATTTGTCTGTATTTATATTGGTATTGTTCAGTTGAACAAGATAATGACAAGTATTGATAACCTCCAAGTTTGGGGTAGTCTACAAAGTAGATATAAGCAACAACTGTACCCTCTCTCTCTGTTTTTATTTAATGTCTAGAAATAGAGCTGCATCATCATGATTGGTTAAGGTGAAGGGAATACACAGAATGTGGAATTAATTAATTCCCAAACCAATTCCCTGTTGCATTTAAGCTAAGTCTGTTTTTACTTTCAGCTACCGAATAAATATTTATGCTACATACAGACATCACATGCCTACTATATGCCAAGGAGTTCTAAGTTTTTAAGGATATGGCATTCAAAGTGATCAGAAGTGCAAGCTTACCCAGGGACCAGCCAGCAATTCTTATAAAAGGTCTAAAAGAAAGAAATATGAGTAGATGAAGCTGGAGAAGTAGGTAGATCATGGTAAGAAGTTTAGATTTTATCTGGGAGGCTTGACAAGTGAAGAGTTTTCAGCTCTGCGTTTTAGGACATTGGTTTGGAGGCAAATGAAACTGGAGTCAGCCTACTGCAAAAGTGTATCCATTTTTACCTTTTGATGATGACAGTCAAAACCCAAAATCAATGGTATGCAAAGTGCAAACAGCATTTAAGAGGTAGAACTAAAAAAAAAAAATCTGGTGACCTGGCGGCTGATGAAAACATTGAGAACAAGTAGGTGGCTCAGTGAATAGGAAAATGGAGAAAGAAGCTAGTCTGGAAGAAGATTGCGTGTTCAGTTTTGGAAATGTTCAACTTAAGGTTTCTATAGCATCTTGTCAAAATATTTTGGAGGAAGTAGGATGTGCACGTTTCTGAACTTAGAAGCAAGGCTCTGACAGCTCTTTTTATGGGGCCTTTCTCTGGTTTTGTTTGCAGCAGGAAATCTTGATGTTTTCTTGTGGGACAAAGAGCAGGCTTGCTTACACTTGATATAAAAAATGTAGATTCCCAAGCTCAGTGTTTCTATCTTGTAACACAAACCACTGCATGTACTGGCATCCTTCTGGGCCCCTCTACGGAGATGCTTAGGTTATAAGATCCATGAGAGGCAGTCTGGTGAAGCCAAAATTCTTCTGAGAACAGTCTCTCAGTTGGATTTCATATTCTCTACACAGGACATTCCAACTAATCTTTTTAGTAATTGGGGAACACATATTATGGGACACTGAATCATAAATGATGCATAGTTTTGCTCCTTTCTTAAAAAATTCATGGTCCTTATTACTCTCTCCACCCCAAGTCTCTAGAGAATGGAAAGGACCTTATCAGAATGGGAAAGTTTTATCATTAGACACATAAAGTTATGAAGACCCTTTATCCTTTTATCACCTTAAAATCCTTTAGCCTGATAGATGCAACATGCCCAGAAGAATGATGAGTCTACAGATATTCCGGAAAAGAGGTTCCAGATGCCTAGCCATTACAAAGTAGAAGTGAGTGAGCGGGGATGGGATGCGAGGTGAGGAAGGCTACTAAGTACAAATTGTTAGTGGTATACAAAGTACACAGTGGGAAGGGAACATGAGGATGGAGACCAAG
The DNA here is from genome assembly GCF_008728515.1 of Papio anubis. NCBI lineage: Eukaryota > Metazoa > Chordata > Mammalia > Primates > Cercopithecidae > Papio > Papio anubis. The sequence continues at coordinate 21,746,192 of NC_044990.1, forward strand.
AGTGTCCTCCCAGTGAGATCTATTGGATTATGAAGTAGTCTCCCAAAGGAAGTGGCAGGAACACAGTAAAAGCACCCCAGACTAGAAAATGCACTGCAGGTAAGTAACAATTCTGCACTTGACATGAGATTGGAGATTACCTAATAAATCTTTTCTCAGTCTACGTTTTAACTCTAATTTCTGTGATACTTACAAGGAGTCATTAAAGGGGCTGGAGAAGAGGTTTTCAGTAACTGGAAACTAGATATCACAGACTTTTAAAGAGATTTCTTAAGGAGTTAGCTACTCGAAGGCAGAAATTTCCCTTCTAAGAGTCCTCATCACTTACTTTGAGAAATGATCAAAGTAAGTTATCATTTAGAGGAGCTCTTTTTCAATAGTTTACTGAGCTAGAATAGTGCTTTGTTATTTTTTGTTTCTCTCCACCTACCCAAGCCCCTAAGGACCAAGAAAATGGCTTCCCCGGCTTGTAAAATCCTTCTGTTACTGCTTTCACTTAATTATTCCTGTGGTTTCCTTACCTTTAGGGCTGTTTTCTTTCTGTTGCAAAGCTTCTTGAATACATGTTGTCCACCTGTGTGTACTGCCTCATCATCTGAAATCTCAGCTTTTCCATCAGTCACTCCAACAAATCTGCTCTGAATATATTTCCAGTGACCCTCTTCTTGCCAAATGATTATTTTCTCAGTCCTCTCACCATGTGATATTTGACACTCTTGACACTGGCCCCTCTTAAACCATCTGCCTCACATCTGCTACACAGGAGGTCCTGGTCTTTTTCCTCCTAATTTCTTGTTTAGTCTTCACTGGCTTTTTTGTTCCCTCTGCTGGCCCAGTGAATGTAACGAAGAGGCTACTCTCTTCCTCCTCTTCTCTAGCTTTGGCCCTTTCCAAAGTGTGGTCCCCAATTTTTCTTCTCTGTTCCCTTTTATTAGAGTTCTTTCATTCTCATGGATTCAGCTATCATCAAACTTAATTATTTAAGCTTCTGTTCTTTACCACCAACTGACCACTGGGCTTGTCTGCTTGAATTTACCAATGCCCAGTTCAAATTCAGAATGGGAGGTGGCCATGAGGCAGTGGAAGAGACACTAAATACTTGGGTTTCAGCCTTGGCTCTTCCTGCAACAGCCGGGTAACCTTGGCAAATTATTCAGCATCTTCAAGACCCAGATCACTTTTCTAAAAATGAGGGTGCTGGGTAGGGCCAATCATCTTTGAATAGTAGTTGATGGAACCTCATTAGCTTTATAGAGGTGACATGGATGGCCCATGGGGACACATCTCTGGAATTCTACTCTTTTACTCCTTTCTTTTGTTTAATGATACAGGGCTCCTATGTAAAGCTTCATTTAAAGAAATGTCCTTAGACCGGGTGCAGTGGTTCACGCCTGTAATCTCAGCATTTTGGGAGACCGAGGCAGGTGGATCACTTGAGGTCAGGAGTTCGAGACTAGCTGGCCAACATGGTGAAACCCTGTCTCTACTGAAAATACAAAAATTAGCTGGGTGTGGTGGTGCAGGAGAATTGCTTGAACCTGGAAAGTGGAGGTTGCAGCAAGCTGAGTTCACACCACTGCACTCCAGCCCGGGGAACAGAGTGAGACTCTGTCTCAAAAAAAAAAAAAAAAAAAGTCTGAGTCCAGGTCTTTCCTGATGTAATTTTCTAAACTTCTATAATTTTATGTCTAAAACCCAGTTCACCTCACTCATCAAACTGCATCCTCTTCTAACTTTTCTGTTTTTATTAATGTGAGCATTATTCTTCCACTTGCTGGCACTCAAACCCTCATTTTGTCTTTGATTCATTCTCTACTATCCCCTAAGTGCTTTTAAGATGTCTCTAAATCCAGATTCTCTCAAGTGTCTGTGAGATGTCTCTCGTGCCGCATTCCCATCTCCACTACTGGTGCTCTACTCCCAGTTCTACTTGTTTCATACTTTGTTTTAGGGATGTGGTCTCACTGTGTTGAGCAGGCTGGTCTTGAACTCCTGGCCTGAAGCGATCCTCTTGCCTCAGCTTCCCAAAGCACTGGGATTACAGGTATGAGCCACTACACCTGGCTGATTTCACACTTTGACCCCTTTGCTGCAGGAACCTCCTACTTCGTCTCTGCCTCTAGGCTCTTCCTCTTCCAGTCTGTCTTACATAATACCACCGGTCAATTTTCTAATATGTGACTCTTATCTCATCCAACTCTGGTTTAAAACTTCAGATGCTTTCTGACAACCTACAGAAAAAGTCAGATGCTACTGCTTGGCATTTGGGGCCTACTCCTATCAAACTAGCCTATCTTCTTTCTATGCTATGTCCGGAAATGCTCTTAGAAAGCTCTCTCCTTTTCCTTGCCATTTCCTACGTACATTTTACACACAGCACAAGTCCCGTATCTCTCAGAGGCATCTGTTTCAGGCCACTTGCAAGGCTTCCTTATCTGCACACATTTCCTACGCCACTTATATGGCAGTTCATCGCTTATATATCACATTTCACCTTTTTGTTTCCTCCATAAAACCACTGCCGCCTTTAGACAGTAATCACAGTGATCTAAGCACGTGAGGCAGAATGGCTGAATGGAAGCTGTGTTCTAAATCTGTCATATTATTTACATACTAGATAACTTTAGGCAGGGCATTTCTCTAAGCCTTAACTGTTTTAAATGAAAAACATGGATAATACCCTATGCCTCTTCCCCATGGTTGCTGTGAGGACCAAATATAAGTGAGACAGTGCTTTCACAACTATAAATTTCTAGGAATATATTGCGGCATCATTATTACAACCATTACTCACTTTTATGATTCACAGGATTGACTGGATACAGAACAAGCGCTGATATATACTTAGGGTACTGAATCCATGCAATAATTCTGTATAAGACTTTGACTAAAATTATATAAAAATATTTTTGCAAAAATGATAACTGTAGTTGTGTTCAAATAGTCGATATTTTCTATTTTCTCTTTTTCTGTGTCAGTGTTATTATCCTTATAATTAAAGAAGAAAGAAAAAGAAACCAATGATATACAGTTGTTGTTTTGAAGAGCTATATGTAAGGATAGCCAGTTGCTGAATACTTAATTAACATACTGAGTGACACCACCCACCCCCTAAATAGAGAAACCACTGCCAGGTGACTTCGCCTGTGACCCTCCAAGGGCTGGTGGCCTCCATAGCTGCTAGTGCAAGGTGAGTGGGACAGCTGATAAGATCTGTGTAGTAAAGATTCACCATGTCACACCTGACTCTGCCAGCAGCATATCGCAAGGCTCGTTTTCTTTCCCTGCCCGCTTGTTCTGTGGCTGCCTTTTGCTGTTGGCTCAGTTCTGCTAATTGCTCATAGGCCCTACTCTTAAACATCACACTTCTTGAAATCTGGGGCCCTATAGATAATTGTCAAGATGTCTATCAGCGACATTCTTATCCTTTACTCCCATTTTGCAAAGTATCAAAAGCAATTCATCAAATGATATGCCAGTTGCCTATAACCTTCAAATTATTCCTTATATGATTAGAACTGTGGTTGGGGGAGGATGGAGAATGGAGATACCCCTCACACTTTCCTTTATGAGCCAGAGACTAGCACATAGCAGGTGCCCAGTGGCTGATACATGAAAGAATGAGCCACAAACAATGGCCTGGAATATTGTAAACATGATGATTTGGACATAGAAGACACTGGTTTTATTTGCCACTGGCCTGCTGTGTTCCTTTGTTTCGTTTTTGCTCTTTGTACAAAGACAGGATTGAAGTGGATGACCTCCACAGTGTCTTCCTGCTCCCTGATTCCATGCCTGCTCTGTGCCCTTTTCCCTGACGTGGACCTTCCCTTCAGATTCAGGTAGCCAGCTTGGTACAGACCATATAAACTTATCCTTTATTTCTGATGCCAATAAGAATTAGAGAGGAAAGAGGAAGCAGAGTGAGAAAAACAATTAAAAACCAAATGGATGAGGAAAGGATTGATAAGCATGAGTGACTAAGCTTTAGAATTTTTTATGGTTTCTTATGGGAACATAAGAATGCACCCATCCCCAACGAGTGAGCAGGATCTCAGGAATTTCCTGTGGGGCAGAAATCCTGAGGCCTTGATGATCTGTTGTGAAATCTTGGCACTGCTCCTCCTGAGGGACATGGGCTCTCACCACTTCTGCCCTTTCCTAGAAGCCTTTGATGATCAAGGTCTGTACAAGGGGAGCCTCAAAGACCCAACAGTTTTCAGCACCAGAGAGACAATCTGAAAGCAGATGTGTGGGGCTCCAGGATGCAGTGATTCATCATGATGTGACCATATTTTACATTCTGAGATGTTCCACCTCATTGGGGTTCAATTGCTGGATCGGGAGCACATACATTATGTCTTTAGACAACTCCAAGAACTGTGTTTTCTAAGATTTCCAATTGCAAAGATTAAAATAGGCGAGAACTGGTTACGGGTCACATAAAGGACCCTTTAAAGAAAGATGAAAACAGTGTAGTTTAGTGCCAGAGATACCCAGATACAGCATTTATCCTGGTGGCCTTCTTTCTAGGTCATCATTGGTTATATTTATTTAACAAACACCTGTACAGTACTTACTATATGTAGGAAGTGTTATAAGCACTTGACAAATATAAACTCAATTGTCATAAGCGCTCTTCGAAGTCAGGCTATTACATTCTCAATTTACAGGTTAAGAAAATGAATAATGAGGCTAATGACTTGTCCAAGGTCACACAACTAGTTAGAAGTAGGCTCAGGATCTGAACCAATGTTGTTTCGCTCCAGAGTCCTAACCACTGCACTAGGTTGCTGGTTGCGTGGGTATTGAGTGCCTGTGGCGCTCTGTGACCAAATCCCTCCTGAGGGCTGTCTATAGTCCTAGCTCACTCAGGAGCCAATAAGGCTCCACGCAGGCCTGGTGAGCTGTGCTTCTTGCACAAACATGAAAGGAAAGGGGAGCAGGGAGGAAGCCACTGAGGCGCTGGCTGAGGAGCAGCATTAGCAGGGACTGAGGGGGCTGGCTGGCTGCTGCTGTTGGTGGTGACGGATTTCTTTAGTGTGACTTTTAACCACAGTCTGTGCAATGGGGAGGGATTTCAAAGGCAGGGTGCTGGGGCCAACAAAGAAGAAGAGGTGGGACACATGCTTTCTTGACTTGAAGGATGTGGGTGTGGGAAAGCCAAGGTCAAAGCAGCACTCCAAAAGACTGGCTGGGCCACATGCAAGATTGGCTGGGCAGGTGGAGAGGCTCAGGCAAGGAGGACCCCGGTGCTTCTCCAGTCACACCCCAAGGGTGTTGCAATAAGATGGAACCACAAAGGTGGTGGGAAGAGAGAGAAAAGGTGGATACAGAAGCCATTCTGAAGGAAGAATGGAAAGATTCTATGTGTGAAGCAGAGAGGGGCGAGTTAAAATCATTTAAACAAGTCAAGTCTACATAGCTAGCAGAATATGGATACCAGAATCAGAGATCATGAAGAATTAGAAGTATTGCCTCTAGGCTGGGTACAGTGGCTTGCACCTGTAATCCCAGCACTTTGGGAGGCCGAGGCAAGCGGATCACCTGATGTCAGGAGTTCGAGACCAGCCTGACCAATATGGTGAAACCCTGTCTCTACTAAAAATACAAAAATTAGGCATGGCAGCATGCACCTGTAATCCCAGCTACTTGGGAGGCTGAGGCAGGATAACTGATTGAACCCGGGAGGTGGAGGTTGCAGCGAGCCGAGATCGCGCCACTGTGCTCCAGCCTGGGCAACAGAGGAGACTCCGTCTCAAAAACAATAATAAATAAATAAATAAATAAGTATTGCCTCTAATATTTTAAAATATTGGAGTTGAGGTCTTAGAAAGGCAGCTGGAAATAGGGAAGATGAGGGTCATGGGCTCTCACCACCTGTGCCCTTTCCCAGCAGCCTTCCATGGTCAAGGTCTGCCCAAGGGAAGCCTCAGGAGATTATTCACGGTGGTACTTCAGGCTGTGAAGGGTGTGAACTTGAGTAGCTACAGCAGTGGGAGTTACATTTTCTACACACTGAAGAGAAACACAGCTATTTTTGAGATCAAGTGTATTTTTTCATTTGGTTATGTTCACAGTGGCACTCAGGCTGGGAATACCCCTTTCTGGCCTCTCTCTTGCATGGTCCCAGTGTACCTGTTGTCCCTACAGAAGTAGCAGCAGTGCTGCCTTTCACCCTCAAAGACATTGGTTTGAATTTTATGTGATCACTGTACCTACAGTCTCTACACAGCAACAGTGTCCTCAGTACCTGGCACAGTGCTCTGTACACAGATGCAACTGGTGTTTTTAAAAGAAAAAATATCAATAGTAGACCCTCTAATATTACATCAAATGAATTTGTTACTACATAGAGAGGCCAGACCTCATGGGTGAAAATCACTGGCCATCATAAGGGTTTGGTCAGTACCCTGGGCCTGGAGTCAGAAGTCTATGAGGAATATATATGTATAGCGGATAGTGAAAAAAACTATGCAGTCACTTTGGGCAGGTAATTTTACAGCCTTTTAGTCCCTAAATGCATTTATTGTAGTATCATTTTAAAATAACACAATTTCTTTACTCTCGTAGACTGAAGGACGTAAGGAAGTTAGTTTTTCATTTGTATCTATTATTAATGCTTTCAGTGTTTTAAGTATTAACTTTTAATTTTTTTGGAGACCAAACCATAAACTTATAACCTTTTTCCTTTCTTTTCCAAAATATAAGATATATTTCCTACATGACTTTCTTAGTAATAACCTTTGTTTTCTCATTACAAATAAAAATATGTATTCACTGTAGAAAATATATGAAATAAAGATTAAAAATTAACTGAAATTCTACTGAGATATAAATGCTATTAACATTCAGATATTTGCCTTTTATAGTTTATATATAACCCCCTCCCACATATATATAACATATATATGTGTTGTCATATATACATGTATGTATATATTGTTTAATTCTTATTTGAAAAATAGGATTATGATACATATATAGCCCCCAAATAGAATATTCTACATAAAGAACAGAGACTTTGATAGGAAAGGATCATTTCAATTTCTTAATGTTTCCCATTAAATACTAAGATCACTGCTGCCTGGATCATAACTTAATAATGACTATCACAGTTCACACCATGCTTAAATTGTGGTCTCAAGCTGGCAATTAAATGACTTTCTTTTGGTCTAGTTTTGTGACAGTCACATTAAAAATGATCTAAAAACGAGAAAAAGAATCCCTTTGTGTCCAGTAACCACATTCATTATTTAAACTGTTAAGTTGTAGTATTTTATTTCTAGTTTTACTATATACCACTGTAGACATAACCAAATGAAAAAATACACTTGATCTCAAAAATAGCTGTGTGTTTCTCTTCAGTATATAGAAAATGTAACCCACACTGTTATAGCTCTGAAGTCCACGCCCTTCACAGCCCGTAAAAGTACGAACATGAAAAATCTTCTCAACCAATAAAAATAGAGCAGCAAACAGAAGAAACTAAAGTGAAATACTTTTTTAAAATGTATGTATGTGCATCCAGAATTAGTCGGTTTGATTTATCTTGTATGATACTAACTCTATTGCTGGGAAAGATTAATTGTATTATGGTGCTCTTGGCATGTTATTTTCTCAGTTCATTTCTCAGTATGACATTTCTTCTTTTTCTCTGCTACAAAGCACCCACCATCATAACTTTCACCTGCTGAGTTTATGTTACTAATGATAATATTAAAACTTAGAGGGTTGTTTGACCTTTATAGTGGTAAATTAGGTCATCAAAATAGGTGGGACACAATCTGATAAATGGGAAAGAGAAAGATTTGATTATTATTAAAGTAAAATCAAATTTTACAAGGTTTTCCTGGCATACTATGAGATCTTAGTAAACACTGAATATCTTCCTTCTCTCACACCCCCAAATTGAATTCTCTCTATTCACCGCTGCCTTGCATATGCCACATGTGACAACTGTTCCAAGAACCAAGTGTTTCTGATTGCTCCTGCATGGTGCATTGGAGATCCTCTGATTATAAACCAAATAATACAAATAATAGTGGTGATAATACTACTAACAGCCCTTATTGAGTGCTGGGTAGATGACAGGTGCTGTTCTCTTACTATCTCCATTTTACAGATTAAACACTGAAGTACAAGTATGCCTCACTGTTTAATCTGTAAAATTGAGAAAATAGTGAGTAACTTCCTTAAGTTTACACACCCAGAAGTTAGTGGCATCATGACTGGGCCCCAGGCAGTCATACCCCAGGGCCTTTAGTCCATGCTGCCTTCTGTCTGAATGACCTCTCAGGAAACTATAGCTTCTCCACTTGGTTCAAGCCCTTGATCCCACGCCAAGTCTGTTCCTTACTGAGAAGTCTGCAGTCAGTCTTGAGTGAGTCCCTTTTCAGTTGTGTGCCCTCTCTTCATTGGGCCATGTGCTCCTGGAGGACAGTGACTGCTCTGTGATCCAATGTGCTCCCAACAGGCGGCACTGTGCCTGTCATGTGGACTTGGATGGACCTTGTTAGGAGTGGCTAGTTATGGGTCCAGTGATCTTTTTTGCGTATTATCCAAATCAATGTGATTTCTTAAGAACCAGAGTCTCACAATTACTAATGATGTATTTTCTTTTGGGGTTGAATGGCAGCAAAGTTCAACATTTGGATTAAATGAAGTATCTGTACACCTAGTTCAGTATAATTGGATTGGAATTTATTGAGCCTCCTCCTCTTTTCATTTATTGAGCACCTACAATAAGGGTACATTTTGTGTTAAGACAACAAGATTCAAAGATGAATAATAGTGGTTCCTGCTATCAAAGAATGTAGGAGTCTAGAGGGCAGCCAGCTATGTAAAATGCATTAAAATACAGTATGACATAAGCCATGTAAAATACATCAAATACACTATGATACACACCATGACAAAGAAGAGCCAGGGTGCTGGGGAAGCCCAGAGGGGCACCTAGCCTGTCCTGGGGTGGAGAGTCTGTGGAAAAGTATGGTCCACAGGCTGGTAACACTGGCATTATCTGGGAGCTTACTAGAAATGCAAATTCTCAGGCCCCAGCTTGGACCTGCCCAATGGAAAACTCTAGGGTGGGGCCCAGCAATCTGTGTTTTAAAAAGCTGTCTTAGATTCTATTGCTTATTAAAGTTTGAGAAGTATAACCTCAGAGAACATAAGACTCACAGATATAACAATTAGACAAGAAAACATATCTAATTAAAACCTGTAAAATAAGAAAGTTGGATGATGTGATCTCTACCACCTCAGTTTTAACTGTCAGTCCACAAGACTTTTATACACATCTTAAAGTTAACTGGAGTGATGTGTGTTTATCTTCAAGATCACCTGCAGATAATAGGCAGAAGGGAAGTTTGTACTTCTCACCTAACCTCTCCAAACAGATTCACAGAGCCGACTGAGGCTGCTGTAGTTCCATCAATGCAATCATCAATCGATGAGTATTACTAATGTACCCACCTACATAGGCTTATTACTGTGTTAGGTTCTGCAAGGAATACATACAAATTCTCCACTTTAAGGAACATGATCTGAGCTGGGGAGATAAGCCTGTCATAAGTGGGTTGTTCAAGATGGTTGGAATGATGATAAATTGTAGGAATCTGGAGAAGATGGTGATTGATTTGGACTGATTTTAGGGTAAGGACCTAAGAAATGGGAATTGAGCTAGGCTTAAAAACAGGCAGAATTTGCATTGCAGACTAAAAGGGTGATAAGATAGATGGAGAAGCTGAGTTATCAACACAAAATCTAATTATTTAGCATTTTTAATGAATGGTGCACCAAACTGAATTTGACCTGTTGACTCAAGCCATTTATTCAGGAAATCAGGCCAACATTATTTCTGAATACCAGGCTGATAGTTATTTTGTTTTTACCAAGGGGACTAGTTTGAATACTGTCATATAAAATGGTCAGGAATGGTATATATGCTTACAGCTGTGAGGCTTATATGTTATGCATATACGTGTGTGTGATTGTGCATGTATGTGGTGAGGGGGCCAGAGAATTATACTGACACAGGTATTGGGGCTTGATATAGATTGTACTTGTATACCGTTCCCATAGTTTCAAGTCATCTTCCTAAAATTTGGCATGAGAAGAAATTGCCTTTGCAAATTAGATTCTGCGAGTCTCATAAACATAAGTAGCTCACCAGCATACACTGAACAGTCTGGAAATTGTCCAGACAGACAAAGCCACTCTATGATCTCATAGAGAGGCTGACAGAACAATAGAAACGACATGTTAGTGAGCATCACGGCCACAAGTCTCCCCTGCAAGGACAGTTTCAAGCTGGGAAAGCTGAGACTTTGAGGTTTTTCTTGGAAAAACATAATGAACAGATTTCTGTTATATTAAGTGTTCCAAGCCTGGTTGAATGTTTTCAGGGGAACCTAGAGTTTTCAGAGAACGGCCTCCATATACCTGGCAAAGGGCTGCTGCCCAGAGAGGGTGACTGACAGGCAAAGACTTCCCTGGCTCTGACGTCTGCACAGCTTAGAAATGCAGTCTTTTTTTTTTTTTTTTTTTCCTTCAGGAAACTTGCTGTCTTTCTATAAAAACATACTTTAAAACTGTAACAAAACATGTGAATGCCTTTTCCTTTGGGCAACAGCTTTCCTTCCGAATTCAACTTTTGCTCTGCCTGAATTAGGAACATGTGGAGGAGGTGAACACTGAGGTGCAGTTTGCTGAATTTCTGACATTTTGTGAGACCGTAGGTTAGATTTAAAGCCACTAGTGTGGGGTTCATAGTCTTGGAGGTTGGATTTAAATTCCGAGTTATAGGTGGTTACAAACAGGATGTCAGGTCCCCCTGGGCATGGTGGGCAGGTCAGTAAGGAGGGAAGGTGTAGCTGCATTTGGTGGCCATGAACTCACACCTGGGGATACTTCTCACTGTTAGGCCCCAGCAAGAGAAGCGGGTGGGCACGGAGAGGGGGGTCTCCATCAGAGCTGGGAAGAGTTTTGAGGTTCGAAGGATTAGGACACACTTCAGTCTGTAGCAGGAAATGTAAACATATTTATTGCCAAGTTGAATCTTTGTTTCCCCCAGGAAGCCCACCAAAAATGTTACTTGTAGACTGACATTTGAGCTTTTTTGCTTCCAGTTCAAGAGCCTTATTTTAGGATAAGCATTTCATTAAGTGTAGATATTTGTGCAACTGCAAACATACCTTTGATGCAAGCGGATTTCACAGCTAGAGTTGGCAGGGCAGTTGCATGATGGTGAAAACTGCTGCTCTGCTGCCTGCCAGGGTCAATTTAGAAGGGCTGACGTGCACAGCACCATGAAACTTAGGCAGCTCTTCCTGTTCCAGTCTTTCCCACCTTTGTTCCCTTTTTTCTTCATTCTATCTTTGTACCTACTTTTTTCCTTGTCATTTTCGTACATATTTCCTCAAAGAAATGCCATATCCCAGTGAGCTATGTGTCAATGAGATGGATGAGGTTGGAGACGAGCAGTGTGTGAAGAAATAGAGAATGACCACCCTTTGCAGCACTGCAGAACCATCCTGGGAGAACTGGAGAGTACCAGGCAAGGAATCCTTGTGGAAGACTAGCATCAAGGACAGAGTCGGACCAGCACTGGCTGGTGCATTTCACAACTGTCCCCTTCCTGGTCTCATGTGTGGTTAGCAGAAATGAAGTGGTGTGGAAATCACTATGGAATATTTAATAATCTAAATCATAAAAACAAATGTCTAGGAAGCCCTGTGGCTCCTGAGTGACATACAGAACTAAGAGGAAGGGGAGTTCACCTGCTGGTGCATCCTTGCTCCTGGTGATTTTTATACCACTAATCCTGGTGCCTTGCCACTAATCCTGGATACTGAAGGTGCTTGAGGAAAGGAGACTCCCTCCCCTCCCCTGCTGTTTTCATGAGGCACTAGGGCAATCTTCTGCTTCTGTCTACCTTTTTGGCTCCCAACTCTTTCCATAGATGCTACTGTATGTTCCTCCTGTTCCTTGTTGCTCAGGATATCAGGCAGTGCTAAGCCATACCTCTTGTGCTATCAAAATACCAGTGATATTCTTCATAGAAACAGAAAAAATCTTAAAATGTATATGAAACCACAAAAGATCCCAAATAGCCAATGCAATCCTGAGCAAAAAGAACAAAGCTGCAGGCATCATATTACCTGACTTCAAAATATACTATGAAGCCACAGTAACCAAAACAGCATGCCACTAGCATAAAAATAAACACATAAGACTATTAAGAGTAGAGAACCTAGAAATAAATCCATGCATTATAGACAACTGATTTTCAACAAAGGTGTCAAAAACATAGAATGGGGAAAGGACAGTCTTTTCAATAAGTGGTGCTAGGAAAACAGTATGCAGCAGAATGGAACTAGACCCCCATCTCTCACCATGTACGAAAATCAAGTCAAAATGGATTAAATATGTAAATATAAGACCTGAAAGTATGAAACTACTAGAAGAAAACATTGGGAGAAAATATTTGCAAACTCTCCATCTGACAAGTGATTAAGAACCATAATATAAGGAATTAATAACATAAGGAACTCAATAGCAAAAAGACAAATAATCTATTAAAAATAGGCAAAATATCTGAATAGACACTTCTCAAAAGAGGACATACAAATGGCCAACAGTTGTATGAAAAGAAAAAAAAAAGATGAACATCACTAATCATCAGAGAAATGCAAATCAAAACCACAGTGAGATAGCATCTCACCTCAGTTAAAATGGCTTTTATCAAAAAGACAAAAAATAATGGATGGCAGTGAGGATGTGAAGAAAGGGGAACCCTGGTACTCTGTGAGTGGGAATGTAAATTAGTACAGTTGTAGAAAACAGTATGGTGGTTCTACAGAAAAGTAAAAATAGAGCTACTATATGATCCAGCAATCCCATTACTGGGTATATATTCAAAAGAAAGAAAATCAATATACTGAAGAGATATACTGATATATTGCAGTGCTATTCACAATACTCAAAATAAAGAATCAACCTAGTGTCCATCATCAGATAAATGGGTAAAGAAACTGTGCTGGCAGGGCGCCCAAGATGGCCGAATAAGAACAGCTCCAGCCTCCAGCTCCCAGCGTGAGTGACACAGAAGACGGGTGATTTCTGCATTTTCAACTGAGGTACTGGGTTCATCTCACTGGGGAGTGCCGGACAATCGGTGCTGGTCAGCTGGTGCAGCCCGACCAGCCAGAGCTGAAGCAGGGCGAGGCATTGCCTCACCTGGGAAGCGCAAGGGGGATGGGAATTCCTTTTTCTAGCCAAGGGAAACTGAGACACACACCTGGAAATTCAGGTAACTCCCACCCTAATACTGTGCTTTACCAAGGGTCTTAGCAAACAGCACACCAGGAGATTATATCCCACACCTGGCCCAGAGGGTCCCACGCCCATAGAGCCTCCCTCATTGCTAGCACAGCAGTCTGAGAGCTAACTGCAAGGAGGCAGCGAGGCTGGGGGAGGGGCACCCGCCATTGCTGAGGCTTAAGTGGGTAAACAAAGCCACAGGGAAGCTCAAATTGGGTGGAGCCCACCACAGCTCAAGGAGGCTGGCCTGCCTCTGTAGACTCCTCCTCTGGGGACAGAGCATAGCTAAACAAAATGTAGCAGAAACCTCAGCAGAGGTAAATGCTCCTGTCTGATAACTTTGAAGAGAGCAGTGGATCCCCCAGCACGGAGGTTGAGGTCTGAGAATGGACAGACTGCCTGCTCAAGTGGGTCCCTGACCCCTGAGTAGCCTAACTGGGAGACATCCCCCCACTAGGTGCAGACCAACACCTCACAAGGCAGGGTATAACCCTGAGACGAAGCTTCCAGAGCAAGAATCAGACAGCAACACTCGCTGTTCAGCAATATCCTATCCTCTGCAGCCACTGCTTCTGATACCCAGGCAAATAGGGCCTGGAGTGCACCTCAAGCAAACTCCAACAGATCTACAGCTGAGGGTCCTGACTGTTAGAAGGAAAACTAACAAACAGAAAGGACACCTACACCAAAACCCCATCAGTACGTCACCATCATCAAAGACCAAGGCAGACAAAACCACAAAGATGGGAAAAGCTGAGTGGAAAAACTGGAAATTCAAAAATCAGGAAGCATCTTAGCCTCCCAAGGGTAGCTCACTGCCATGTATGGAACAAAGCGGACGAATCACTTTGACAGTTGAAAGAAGAAGACCAGTCAGTGGAAAACTGCCAGAGCTAAGGAGGAACTATGTAACCAGTGCAAAAGAAACTAAAACAACAGAAAAATAATGGATGGATAAAGGATAACTAGGAAGATAATCAATCACAGAGAAGACAAAGAACTGATAGAGATAAAAACCATAACACAAAAAGTCGGTGATAAATGCACACAAACTACAGTAACGACGATCAGCTGGGAAGAGGTATCAGTGATTGAAGTCAAATAGATGAAACAGAGTGAGAAAGAGAGATAATGGAAAATAAAAAATGAACAAAGCCTCAAGAGAGTATGGGATTATGTGAAAGACCAAATCTATGTCTGATTGGTGTGCCCTGAAGTGACAAGGGATAATGGAACCAGTTGAAACACCTGCAGGGTATCATCAGGAGAACAACAGTAAAGGCGAATAACGTCAAATTCAGAAAAATAGAGAAACGCCCTAAAAGATACTCCCTCAGGAAAGACAACAGACACATAATTGTTAGATTCACAAAGTTGAAATGAAGGGAAAAATGTTAGGGCAGCCAAGAGAAAGGTCGGGTTACACACAAGGAAGTATCAGACTAACAGCAGATCTCTCAGCAGAAACTCTACAAGCCAGAAGAGTGGGGGCAATATTCAACATTCTTAAAAGAAAAGAATTTTCAACCAGAATTTCATATCCAGTCAAACTAAGTTTCATAAGTGAAGGAGGCAAATCCTTTACAGACAAGCAAATGCTTAGGGTTTGTCACCACCAGGCCTGCCCACAAGAGATCCTGAAGGAAGCACTAAATATGGAAGAAGGAACAACAGGTACACCAGCCATTGCAAAAGCATGTCAAAATGTAAGAGATCCATCGATGCTAGGAAGAAACTGCATCAACTTAAGCGGAAACAAAATAACCAGCTAATATCATACTAGCGGATCAAGTTCACACATAGCAATATTAACCTTGAATGTAAATAGACTAAATGGTCCAATTAAAAAAGACACAGACTGGAAAATTGGATAAAGAGTCAAGACATCAATTTGCTTTATTCAGGAGACCCATCTCACATGCAGAGACACATAGGCTCAAAAGAAATAAAGGGATGGAGGAAGATCTACAAGCAAATGGAAAACAAAAAAGCAGGAGTTGCAATCCCTAGTCTCTTCTGATAAAACAGACTTTAAACCATCAAAGATCAAAAGAGACAAAGAGGCCATTTTGTAATGGTAAAAGGGATCAATTGATCAGGAAGAGCTAACTATCCCTAAATATATATGCACCCAATACAGGAGCACCAGATTCATAAAGCAAGTCCTTAGAGGCATTATAAAGAGAGACTTGGACTCCCATACAATAATAATGGGAGACTTTAACACTGTCAACATTAGACAGATCAGCGAGACAGAAAGTTAACAGGATATCCAGGGGTGAACTCAACTCTGCACCAAGTGGACCTAATAGACATCCCCTATAGAACTCTCCACCCAAATCAACAGAATATACATTCTTCTCCACATGTACTTATTCCAAAATTGACCACATAGTTGGAGTAAGCACTCCTCAGCAAATGTAAAAGAACAGAAATTATAACAAACTGTCTCTCAGACCACAGTGCAATCAAACTAGAACTCAGGACTAAGAAACTCAATCAAACCACTGAACTACATGGAAACTGAACAGCCTGCTCCTGAATGACTACTGGGTATATAATGAAATGAAGGCAGAAATAAAGATGTTCTTGAAACCAATGAGAACAAGGATACAACATACCAGACTCTGGGACACATTTAAAGCAGTGTGTAGAGGAAATTTATAGCACTAAATGCCCACAGGAAAGCAGGAAAAGATCTAAAACGGCACTAACATCACAATTAAAAAAAGAACTAGAAGCAAGAGCAAACACATTCAAAGTTAGCAGAAGGCAAGAAATAATGAAGATCAAGAGCAGAACTGAAGGAGATGAGAGACACAAAAACCCTCTCAGAATCAATGAATCAGGAGCTGTTTTTGAAAAGATCGACAAAATTGATAGACTGCTAGCAAACCTAATAAAGAAGAAAGAGAAAGAATCAAATGGATGCAATAAAAAATGATAAAGGGATATCATCACTGACCCCACAGAAATACACGAAGCAACATCAGAGAATGCTGTATAAACACCTCTATGCAAAATAAACTAGAAACCTAGAAGGAAATGGATAATTTCCTGGACACCCTCCCAAGACTAAACCAGAGGGAAGAGTTGAACTCCCTGAATAGACCTGCTTGGGCTCTGAAATTGAGGCAATAATTAATAGCCTACCAACCAACAAAGTCAGGACAGACAGATTCTGGCAATTCTACAGAGTACTAAGGAGGAGTTGGTACCATTCCTTCTGAAACTATTCCAATCAATAGAAAAGAGAGTCCTCCTAACTCATTTTATGAGGCCAACATCATCCTGATACCAATACAACCGAGATACAACAAAAGAGGTACTGAGCTAATATCGATGAACATCCATGCAAAAATCCTCAATAAAATACTGGCAAACTGAAATCCAGCAGCACATCAAAAAGCATGATCAAGTGGGCTTCATCCCTGGGATGCAAGGCTGGTTCAACATATGCACAAAATCAATAGTAATCGCATATAAACCAGGGCAAAGACAAAAATACATGATTCTCTCAATAGATGCAGAAAAGTCCTTTGACAAATTCAACAGCCCTTCATGCTAAAACTCAATAAATTCGGTATTGATGGGACGTATCTCAAAATAATAAGAGCTTTTACTGAAAAAGCAGACCCAGCCAATACTGAATGGGCAAAAACTGGAAGCATTCCCTTTGAAAACTGGCACAAGACAGGGATGCCCTCTCTCCTACTCTATTCAACAGCATTAGAGTTCTAGCTAGGGCAGTTAGGCAAGAGAGAAAGAAATGAAGGAGGTATTTGGTGGAAAAGAGATCAAATTGTCCCTGTTTGAGATGACATGATTATATTTAGAAACCCCATTGTCTGAGACCACAAAATCTCCTTAAGCTGATAAGCAACTTCAGCAGAATCTCAGGATACAAAATCAATGTGCAAAAATCACGAGCATTCTTATACACCAGTAACAGACAAATAGAGGCCCAATCTTGAATGAACTCCCCATTCACAAGCTTCAAAGAATAAAATACCTAGGAATCCAATTTACAAAGGGATGCAAAGGACCTCTTCGAGGAGGAGACACAAACCACTGCTCGGTGAAATAAAGAGGACACAAACAAATGGAAGAACATACCATGCTCAAGGATAGGAAGAATCAGTATTGTGAAATGGCCATGCACTTAAGGTAATTTATAGATTCAATGCCATCCCATGGAAGCTACCAATGACTTTCTTCACAGAATTGGGAAAAGCTGCTTTAAAGTTCATATGGAACCAAAAAAGAGCCCGCGTGCCAAGACAGTCCTAAGCCAAAAGAACAAAGCTGGAGGCATCCAGCTACCTGACTGACTATACTACTGCTTCACAGTGAAAAGCAAACAGCATGGTGCTGATACCAAAACAGAGATACTCTTAATGGAACAGAACAGAGCCCTCAGAAATAATGCCACACATCTACAGCCATCTGATCTTTGACAAAACCCTGACAAAAGCGAGCAATGGGGAAAGGATTCTATTTAATAAATGGTGCTGGGAAAATTGGCTAGCCATGAAATTAGAAAGCTGAAACTGGATCCTTTCCTTACTCTATATGAAAATTATTCAAAGATGGATTTGAGACTTAAATGTTAGACCTAAAAAACCATAAAACCTAGAGAAAACCTAGGTAATACCATTCAGGACATAGGCATGGGCAAAGGACTTCGTAATCTAAAACACAAAACAACGGCAACAAAAGCCAAAATTGTCAATGGGATCTAATTAAAGCTTCTGCACAGCAAAAGAAACTACCATCAGGTGAACAGGCAACCACAGAATGGGGCTTTTGCAATCAACTCATCTGATAAAGGGCTAATATCCGAGAACCTATAAAGAACTCAGATTTTACAGAAAAAAACAACCCCATCAAAGAGTGGGCAAGGCTGCCAGACAGACACTTCTCAAAAGAAGACATTCATACAGCCAACAGACACATGAAAAAATGCTCATCATTACTCGCCATCAGAGAAATGCAAATCAAAACCACAATGAGATACCATCTCACACCAGTTAGAATGGCAATCATTAAAAAATCAGGAAATAATAGGTGCTGGAGAGGATGTGGAGAAATAGGAACACTTTTACACTGTTGCTGGGACTGTAAACTAGTTCAACCGTTGTGGACCACAGTGTGGAGATTTCTCAAGGATCTAGAATTAGAAATACCATTTGACCCAGCCATCCCATTACTGGGGATATACCCAAAGGATTATAAGTCATGCTGCTATAAAGACACATGCACATGTATGTTTATTGTGGCACTATGCACAATAGCAAAGACTTGGAATCAACCCAAATGTCCATCAGTGACAGACTGGATTAAGAAAATGTGGCACATATACACCATGGAATACTACGCAGCCATAAAAAAGGATGAGTTCATGTCCTTTGTAGGGACATGGACACAGCTGAAACCATCATTCTCAGCAAACTATCACAAGAACAGAAAACCAAATACCGCATGTTCTCACTCATAGGTGGGAACTGAACAATGAGATCACTTGGACACAGGAAGGGGAGCATCACACACCAGGTCCTACTGTGGGGAGGGGGTAGGGGGAGGAACAGCATTAGGTGATATACCTAATGTAAATGATGAATTGATGGGTGCAGCACACCAACAAGGCACATGTATACATATGTAACAAACCTGCATGTTGTGCACATGTGCCCTAGAACTTTAATAATAAAGTGTGATATATATATATACACACACACATACACACACAATGAAATACTGTTTAGCCATACAGAGAATGGAATCCTCTCATTTGCAGCAACATGGATGAAACTGGAGGTCATTACGTAAAGTGAAATAACCCAGACACTGAAAGTTAAACACCACATGGGCTCACTCATATGGGGGAGCTAAAAAAGTGGATCTCATGAAGATAGAGGGTAGATTGGTTGCCATAGTCCAGGCTGGGCTAGGGTTAGAGATGAAGAGAGATTGATTATTGGGTATAAGAATACACTTAGATAGAATAGATAGAGTTTGATAGTTCAGTAGGTTGACGAGTTAACAGTAATCTATTGTATATTTCAATATAGCTAAAAGAGAAGGATTTGAGTGTTCATAGAACAAAGAAAAGCATTTAAGGCAATGGATATCCAATTGTCCTGAGTTGATCATTATACATTATATGAATATATGAGAAATATCTTGAATACAGAAAATATGTTACATCTACTATGCACTGATAAAAATACGTTTAAAAACCTATTTATGCTGTGAGCAATGCTCCATTGTTAAGTATAGGTTATGCATTATCCCATATAGTATGTATACAAATTTGAGTAAAAATGTATACATGCACATAAACAAAGATAATGGAAATACAAAGAAGTGGAAACTAATTTGTGAGTGGTGAGATGGCAAATGGTTATCTTTTTTTTTTCCGCATTTCCTGTTTTCTACAAAAAAGAAAATGGTACTTTAGGGATAATGGTATTTGTACATATTTATATGTATGTATATTGGCTCTATAGAAAGTTACTAGTAAGACCATGAGCTGCTTTGCATTTATCTGGTTATATGAGCCTTTCTGGGAAGGACATTCTCTCTCAAGTGGATGCTTTTGTTCAAGATCTTGGTTTTTTTACCTATACAGGTATCCATGTCCATGTCAGACCATTTCACACAGCATTGAAATTTGTTTCGCTGCCTGGGTTTTCACAACCACTGGCCTGGAGGAGAGGCATTTCAATTCTCGGCTGATGTCAGCTTTATTAAGCCTGCTAATCCTGTTACATGCTCCAAATTCACTAATGACCAAGCAGGTACCACCAACTCCTGCCCTTATAAAAAGGACAAACTTCTAGCCCCAACCCCCAGCAGTGGAAACATTGTCAGTTGGCATTGAGGTGTCTGGGAAGGAAACTTCTCTGAGCCTTGACTGGATACAAGAGCACTCACCATGAGCCAGCTTCTGTCTATTTTTGACAGCATTTCCCTCTCTAATCCTTCCTTGGAGTGCTGTACATGCTGGGATGGGAGTGTCCTAACAGGGTCCCTTTGTAATCACTGACCTTTTCAAGGGTGCTGGGTTGGGATGTGTGTGGATTTTTTCAAATGGAACTATGGGTTTCACAGTGAATTGCAGCACATGCAGCTAATTCACAGCAGAAAACATGGTGAAACAGCTGGAAGAAGGCTGCTGCATAGGGGCAGGGGGTATAGAGGTGAGGAAGGAAGCATTGGCAGGAGAAAAGCAATAATGTTACAGGGCTATAACTGGGGGAAAAGAGCAAGTTCTGGGTATGAGCATTTAATATGTGGACAGGGTAATATATTCAACAGGGTAAAGGAAATATTAGTCCATGAAAAGTTCACCTTCTTGACTTCAGGCATCTGTAGAGCAAAGGTGACCTCAGATATCTACAGATATGGGCCCATCCCTCTCTAAAGGGAAGACAAAGTGGCTGCTGATATTCCAGTTGAGCTTTCTGGAGGCCGTAAAGTTCTCTGTACTGCTCATTGTGCCCCACTCCTACCAGACTCTCCTCCCAAGCCTACCATGGAGCCAGTCCTTCCAAAAACAGTCTCGTCTCCAGAGGATTGCTGGAAAAATACAAATAAATTACTGCAAGCTCATCGTTCCCACGGTGATACTGACCTGCAGGCAGAGGATGAGTCTTGATGGAATCAAACAAGACTAGCTGGTTTTGGTAAGTGAAAGGCATGAGGACATGGAGTCAGCTCCATGCGGGGGCAGAAATCACATCTTTATTACTCATCACGGGGTCTCCACAACCTTGCCCAGTGTGTCCAAGGCTGGGTAACTGTAATGTCTAACACGTGCTGATCACATCAGCACTGCAAAGCAAGGCTCACGGTAACCCTGTGAGGTATGGTTATTACCTTCATTTTGGAGGTGAAAAAAATGGAGGTGCAGGGATTCAGTGTATGGCTCAGGGTCACCCACACTGAAACTGGGCTGATTCATGTCCAGATCTGTTCTTAACCTCTACACTCTGCTGCCTCCCTCAATGAATGTTTGTGGGTGTACCAAGTAGAAAGTGATGTCAGGCTGTGTGGGGACACAAATGAGGTCTCTGTACAGGTCGAGGGCAGCAAGGAGGAAGGCTGGAAGGAGAAATGTATGGAGCAGGATGCAAGAGCTGTGACACCTTTGGTCCCATGCCAGTGTCTGCTGGGCTCAGTCCTGGTGGGTCTGGGCTCATTTTCCGTTTTTTTTTTTGTTGTTGTTGTTGTTTTTGTTTTTTGAGATGGGGCTGCACTGTCGCCCAGGCTGGAGTGCAGTGGTGCGATCTTGGCTCACTGCAAACTCCACTTCCCAGGTTCATGCCATTCTCCTGCCTCAGCCTCCCGAGTAGCTGGGACTACAGGCGCCTGCCACCATGCTCGGCCAATTTTTTGTATTTTTAGTAGAGACAGGGTTTCACTGTGTTAGCCAGGATGGTCTCGATCTCCTGACCTCGTGATCCGCCCGCCTCAGCCTCCTAAAGTGCTGGGATTACAGGCGTGAGCCACCGTGCCTGGCCCGTTTTTTTTTGTTTGTTTTAGAGTCTTGCTGTAGCCCAGGCTGGAGTGCAGTGGCACGATCTTGGCTCACTGCTACCTCTGCCTCCCGGGTCCCGGTTGAAGCAATTCTCCTGCCTCAACTTCCCGAGTAGCTGGGATTTATAGGCACGCACCACTATGCCCAGCTAATGTTTGTATTTTTAGTAGAGACGGGGTTTCACCATGTTGGCCAGGCTGGTCTTAAACTCCCGACCTCGTGATCCACCCGCCTCGGCCTCCCAAAGTGCTGGGAATACAGGTGTGAGCCCCCACGCCCGGCCTCATTTTCCTTTTGATAGAGCTGTGGGTGGGGTGTGAAACCTTACATTTGTCCCTTTCTGTTTTGTCTGCTCCTCTCCCAGTTCAAGATCGGGGCCCCTAAGACCAGGCAGCAAGTTCTGGGAAGAAAGAATCCAGCCTGAGTTGCTTTTTCCTTTTGAAGACATGGTCCCATTCTTTCGTAGAGGTGGTCTTTTTCTTTTTCGCCTTGTTTGGTACATCAGTACGTACTCTCTCTCACGCCTCCGTGCCTAAAGGGTGGAAGCTATACTCAGAAACTGAGCAGAGGACTCAGCACGTGCGGAGGTTCCTTACATACATCATTAAAATACATGGTTAACGATAGCCTTCTGCTGTGCTGTACTAAACTTGAAGAATGTTCTTTGCACATATCTCTTCCATACGCTCCTAACGTCTTTACTCTGACAGATTTAAAGACAGCTCCGAGGATTTACTTTCTTAAGGAGGTGACGTGAAAAACTGAAAAGGCTTTTTTCTTTTGTGTTTTTGTTTTATTGGTGGATGGGAAGGGTGTTCTGTTTGACAGTGGCAACCTTCAGCATCACCCATTAAACCTCTTTACAAATTGCCAGTGATTTCTTTAACCCCAGTGTGGGAGTGTGAATTGAGCAAATAGAGGAATGTGAGGTAGCAGCTTTCCTATAACAGAAACAAGGATGGGAGGAGAGAAAATTCATGGAAAGCTTTTAGATCAAATTCTTTTAAACATTGCTGGCTGAAGCTGTCACTGCATTTCATTCCTCCTACCTGATCCTACAGTTCTTCCTCCCCATCCTTCCCCCGCACAAGACACACACGCGAGAATCATAGGCCGCGATCCTGCTGGGAAGAAGGTCATCCAAAAAGATGCAAGATAAGAACATGATATGTATATATTTTACAATTTAAGATGTTGATATCTGTTATACATAATTACCAGGGACCAGGTTAGTTATTCAACAGTCCTAGGAACGTGGAGATAGCTCAGAGACAGATGAAGAGAAAATTTATAGGTTTGCTTTCCAGGAAAGAAAATTGGGTCTGAAACAACTGAAATCCTTAAAGAAACTGGCATAAAGGTTAGTTTTAAATTTGGTTACACTGAAATGGTTGACTTGCCTGTCTGTCATTAATATATCCAGTTCCAAATACAAAGAGAAAACAACCAGCAGGGTGAGCGTGAACTGCACAAGTCCTCTTGGAGAACAAGGCCTTTGCAGTGGACTTCAGTTTCTGGCCCTCACAATTTTAAATTTGCTTTCAGAAAACTTTTCTGTTGGTCATGCGTTCACAGAAGATCTTGTGATAAGGGGCAAGGGTTGGGTTTTTTAAGGGTGTATCTGTTCTGAGACCTCCAGCATGCTGGACAATGTGTTGGTCAGATCCTGGTGGTACACAGCAGAACGTAAAAACAACAGAAAAGTAATACTAACAGACCATAAGCTAGATGAGTCTTGAGACTAAGACAAATGAGGAAATTCAAGACTCCACATATCCTTCAGTGGATTCCTTCAGGACGACTAATAGATAGATACTATAAGTGTGCAGCAGCCGCACCAGCATTCTGAATGCCAGGCAATTCCAGAAGTTTGAAGTTCCCTGCCAGACTCCACCACACAGCTATTAATATACAGAATCCCCCAGAAACAAATATGAGATGCAACCAAGATTTATGGATATGTTAATTACGGAATTATTTATAATAGCAAAAACAGGAAGTTAAATGCCTGACACAGGCGTGTGGTTCAGTTATTTCATATCTGCATTATACAGCCATTAAAAATCATGTCTTTGAGGAACATTTGGTGACAAGAAAAATATTTATGATATAATGAAAAATCAAAAAGGTACAAAACTGAAGACAAGATGATAGTATTTATTTATTCATTTATTTATGGGTTTTTCCCTCTGGTCATATATATGACTGGAAAAACTAAAAGTGTTAATGGTGGTTATCTCTGAGTAATGACATACCAAGATTTTTTTTCCTTACCCCTGTATTCTTTCTATAATTTGCAACCTCCAAACATACTTTTGTTTTTTACTTTTATAATAAAACATACTGGTTTTAAAAAAACAATTGTCAGCTCTCACAAGAACACTCAGCTAAGTTGGCACCAGTCCACTGTATAATTGTTATTAATAAATGATAATGCATAAAATTCCTGCCCCTGATATAAATAATTATAATGAAAAATAATTTTTTTGTCTCAGTCAATAGCCTTTGGGCCAGAGGCTTTAAGCCTTGCGTTGTGCCTTAAAATTCATCCTGCCAAAAGTCTTGTCTGCTATATTAAATACGTTTTTTTGTTTGTTTCTGAGACAGGATCTCGCTCTGTCACCCAGGTTGGAGTGCAGTGGTGTCAGCTCAGCTCACTGCAACCTCTGCCTCCTGGGCTCAAGGGATGATCCTGCTTCAGCCTCCCACGTAGCTGGTACTACAGGTGCGCCATGTTGCCCAGTCTGGTCTTGAACTCCTAGGCTCAAGAGATCCCCCCCACCTCGGCCTCCTAAAGTGCTGGGAATACAGACATGAGCCTCCGCACCCAGCCTATATTAAATACTATTGATGCATGAAGAGAGAATTAATACTTGTAGAGTATGTACTCTAGGCTCGGTGTTAATGTACATGGTTTCATTTAACACACAAATGAGGAAGGTGAAGTTCAGAAATAACTTGCCTGTCACATCTACTCAGTGATCAAAGTGGATTCAAACCCTCTCAGTCAGGTTTGAAGGTCTCATCTCTTTGAACCACCACAAGGCTGGTGGCAACTTCAGATGAGACTAGACTTCATTTCAGACATTTAAGAATAGATTTGCAAAATATGTTGCCAGTGCTCCTAATGTGAGGGCAAAATAATTGATTATTTCTTTTCTTTCACATACCCTGTGGAGGTATTGGGGAAACTGCCAAAAGGAGACAAAGTTCAGACAGAAAAGAGGATGAGTGAGTAATCCACCAACTGGGAAACCCCTGATAAAACAGGCAGTGATTGTAAAGATGAGCCCAGCCCTCTGCCTAGGGAGAGAGGTGGCCACACGCAGTGACTGGCAAGGACGGTCAGGCTCTGTTACTTCACAAATATCTCCCCCACCCCCTAGGTCAAGGTGCTGCTCTTCCCTCCTACTGGGCCAGAACCCCATCTCTCAACAGTCATTGCTTTGAGTTGATTACAAAGCCTATGTCATAGACTCTAGACAGGTATCTGAAAAAGCTGAAACCTTTCCTGTAGAAGGGACAAAGACCTCAAAGATTATCTCACTTCACTTTTTCCATTGAATAACAAAAGACCTTTAAAGTTTTTCAAAAAGGGCCTACAGGCTAGATATTGTGTTAGGCCTGTCTTTACATGTATCATCTAATTCAATCAGCAGATCAATATATAATCAAAACATCTTAGAAACTCACAATTACAAGTGCTTCCACATATATTATCTCATTTGTTTCTCACAATAAGCCTTAAGGAAGGCAAGGTAGGAGCTATTCCCATTTTACAAACTAGGAAATTGAGGCCCACTACCACTTTGGCTTATTGGAACAGACAGCAGCTTCTTCCCTGGAAGCCACAGAGGGGCTGGCCCTGTGTGGAGCAGATATGAAGGTTTTGGTTGAGAATGTGGCAGCCATGTGTCCCTGGAAGACAGGGTGCTGAAGAAGGGTTTTAGGGTAAGGATGGGGGTCATGAATATCAGAGTGGGAAGATAAACTATATCTCACAACATTGCCTATGGAGAGCTTTACATGAATGGCTTCCTCCTCTGGCTTTCCACTTTCTCAATCCTATTCACTCCCCAAAACCAAACCCAAGTCCCACAGATCCAGGAAACCTTTCTTGATTATCTAGCACAAAGAAACCATACTGGAGGGCACACCCAAGATGGCCGAATAAGAACAATTTCAGCCTCGAGCTCCCAGTGTGACACAGAAGACGGGTGATTTCTGCATTTTCAATTGAGGTACCGGGTTCGTCTCACTGCGGAGTGCCGGACAATCGGTGCTGGTCAGCTGGTGCAGCCCAATCAGCCAGAGCTGAAGCAGGGGGAGGCATCTCCTCACCTGGGAAGCACAAGGGGGGAAGGGAATCCCTTTTCCTAGCCAAGGGAATCTGAGACACACAACACCTGGAAAATCGGGTAACTCCCACCCTAATACTGTGCTTTACCAAGGGTCTTAGCAAACAGCACACCAGGAGATTATATCCCACACCTGGCCCAGAGGGTCCCACGCCCACAGAGCCTCCCTCATTGCTAGCACAGCAGTCTGAGAGCTAACTGCAAGGAAGTAGCGAGGCTGGGGGAGGGTTGCCCACCATTGCTGAGGCTTAAGTGGGTAAACAAAGCCACAGGGAAGCTCGAATTGGGTGGAGCCCACCACAGCTCAAGGAGGCAGGCCTGCCTCTATAGACTCCTCCTCTGGGGACAGAGCATAGCTAAACAAAATGTAGCAGAAACCTCAGCAGAGGTAAATGCTCCTGTCCGATAACTTTGAAGAGAGCAGTGGATCTCCCAGCACGGAGGCTGAGATCTGAGAATGGACAGACTGCCTGCTCAAGTGGGTCCCTGACCCCTGAGTAGCCTAACTGGGAGACATCCCCCACTAGGTGCAGACCGACACCTCACACCTCACAAGGCAGGGTATACCCCTGAGACGAAGCTTCAGAGCAGAATCAGTGCTTAACACTTCGCTGTGCAGCAATATTCATCCTCTGCAACCGCAGCTTCTATTCTACAGGCAAATAGGGCCTGGAGTGCACCTCAGCATCCCAACAGACCTACAGCTGAGGTCCTGACTGTTAGAAGGAAAACTAACAAACAGAAGGACACCCAGGCCCAAGCCACATCAGTAAAGTGCCATCATCAAAGACCAAAGGCAGACAAAACCACAAAGATGGGGAAAAAGCAGTGTAGAAAAACCGGAAATTCAAAAAATCAGAGTGCATCTTCCCCTCCAAAGAAACGCAGCTCATCACCAGCAACGGAACAAAGCTGGATGGAGAATGACTTTGACGAGTTGAGAGAAGAAGGCTTCAGTTGATCAAACTTCTCAGAGCTAAAGGAGGAACTACATAACCAGTGCAAAGAAACTAAAAACCTTGAAAAAATAATGGATGAATGGATAACTAGAATAATCAATGCAGAGAAGACCTTAAAAGAACTGATAGAGATGAAAACCATAACACGAGAACTACGTGACAAATGCACAAGCTTCAGTAACTGACTCGATCAACTGGAAGAAAGTATCAGCAATTGAAGATCAAACGAATGAAATGAAGTGAGAAGAGAAGTGTGGAGAAAAAGAGTAAAAAGAAATGAACAAAGCCTCCAAGAAGTATGGGATTATGTGAAAAGACCAAATCTACGTCTGATTGGTGTGCCTGAAAGTGACGGATTAATGGACCCAAGTTAGAAAACACTCTGCAGGATA
This sequence comes from Papio anubis, assembly GCF_008728515.1. NCBI lineage: Eukaryota > Metazoa > Chordata > Mammalia > Primates > Cercopithecidae > Papio > Papio anubis. Next base: position 21,773,769 of record NC_044990.1, read on the forward strand.
TCATCCAGGAGAACTTCCCCAACCTAGTAAGGCAGGCCAACATCCAAATTCAGGAAATACAGAGAACGCCACAAAGATACTCCTCGAGAAGAACAACTCCAAGACACATAATTGTTAGATTCACCAAAGTTGAAATGAAGGAAAAAACGTTAAGGGCAGCCAGAAAGAAAGGTCGGGTTACACAGAAAGGGAAGTCCACTAACAGCAGATCTCTCAGCAGAAACTCTACAAGCCAGAAGAGAGTGGGGGCCAATATTCAACATTCTTAAAGAAAAGAATTTTCAACCCAGAATTTCATATCCAGTCAAACTAAGTTTCATAAGCGAAGGAGAAATAAAATCCTTTACAGACAAAGCAAATGCTTAGGAGGTTTTGTCACCACCAGGCCTGCCCTGCAAGAGATCCTGAAGGAAGCTAATTCAAACATAGAAAGGAACAACAGGTACCAGCCACTGCAAAAACATGTCAAAATGTAAAGTCCATCGATGCTAGGAAGAAACTGCATCAACTAGCGAGCAAAATAACCAGCTAATATCATACTGACGGGATCAAGTTCACACATAACAATATTAACCTTAAAATGTAATGCATCAAATGGTCCAATTAAAAGACACAGACTGGAAAAATTGAATAAAGAGTCAAGACCCATCAGTTTGCTGTATTCAGGAGACCCATCTCACATGCAGAGACACATAGGCTCAAAATAAAGGGATGGAGGAAGATCTACCAAGCAAAATGGAAAACAAAAGTGTAGGGGTTGCAATCCTAGTCTCTGATAAAACAGACTTTTAAACCGTCAAACATCAAAAGAGACAAAGAAGGCCATTACACAATGGTAAAGGATCAACTGATCAGGAAGAGCTAACTATCCTAAACATGTTCCAATACAGGAGCACCCAGATTCATAAAGCAAGTCCTTAGAGACTTACAAAGAGACTTAGACTCCTGCATAATAATAATGGGAGACTTTTACAGTCCACTGCCAACATTAGACAGATTCACCCAGACAGAAAGTTGAAAAGGGACATCCGTGAATCAAACTCAACGCTTGCACCGCGGGACCTAATAGACATCTACAGAACTCTCCACTCCCAAAGCAAACAGAATATACATTCTTCAGCACCACATCTATCTCTTATTCCAAATTGGCCCACATAGTTGGAAGTAAAGCACTTCAGCAAATGTAAAAGAACAGAAATTATAACAAACTGTCTCTTGGACCACAGTGCAATCAAACTAGAACTCAGGACCGCGAAACTCAATCAAAACCGCCAACTACATGGAAAACTGAACAACCTGCTCCTGCATGACTACTGGGTACATAACGAAATGAGGCTGGGCAGAAATAAGATGCCTTTGGAAACCAATGAGAATAAAGATACAACATACAAGAATCTCTGGGACACATTTAAAGCTGTGTGTAGAGGAAATTTACAGCACTGCCGCCCACAAGAGAAAGCAGGAAAGATCTAAACTGACACCCTATCATCACAATTAAAAAAGAACTAGAGAAGCAAGAGCAAAACATATCCAAAGCTAGCAGAAGGCAAGAAATAACTAAGATCAGAGCAGAACTGAAGGAGATAGAGACACAAAAAACCCTCCCAAGAATCAATGAATCCAGGAGCTGGTTTTTTGAAAAGATCAACAAAATTGATAGACCGCTAGCAAGACTAACAAGAAAAGAGAGAAGAATCAAATGGATGCAATAAAAAATGTTAAGGGGATAATACCACCGACCCCATAGAAATACAAACTGCCATCAGAGAATACAAACACCTCTACGAAATAAATAAACTAGAAAACCTGGAAGAATGGATAATTTCCTGGACACTTACACTCTCCCAAGAGTAAACCAGGAAGATGTTGAATCCCCTGAATAGACCAATAGCAGGCTCTGGAAATTGAGGCACACTACTAGCCTACCAACCAACAAAAGTCCGGTGACCAGACAGATTCACAGCCAAATTCTACCAGAGGTATAAGGAGGAGTTGGTACCATTCCTTCTGAAACTATTCCAATCAATAGAAAAAGAGGGAATCCTCCCTAACTCATTTTATGAGGCCAACATCATCCTGATACCAAAGCCTGACAGAGATACAACAAAAAAGAGAATTTTAGACCAATATCCCTGATGAACATCAATGCAAACTCCTCAATAAAATACTGGCAAAACCGAATCCAGCAGCACATCAAAAGCTTATCCACCATGATCAAGTGGGTTTCATCCTAGATGCAAGATCGGTCTGTTATATGCAAATCAATAAACATAATCCAGCATATAAACAGAACCAAAACAAAAACCACATGATTATCTCAATAGATGCAGAAAAGTCTCTTGACAAAATTCAACAGCCCTTCACATAAAACCTCTCACAAATTCGGCGCTGATGGATGTATCTCAAAAATAATAAGAGCTATTTATGACAGACCCACAGCCAATATCATACTGAATGGGCAAAAACTGGAAGCATTCCCTTTGAAAACTGGCACAAGACAGGGATGCCCTCTCTCACCACTCCTATTCAACATAGTGTTGGAAGCTCCGCTAGGGCAATCAGGCAAGAGAAAGAAATGAAGGGTATTCAGTTAGAAAAAGAAGAAGTCAAACTGTCCCCGTTTGCAGACGACATATCGCATATTTAGAAAACCCCATTGTCTCAACTCCCAAATCTCCTAAGCTGATAAGCAACTTCAGCAAAGTCTCTGGTGATGCTAAAATCAATGTGCAAAAATCACAAGCATTCTTATATACCAGTAACAGACAAATAGAGAGCCAAATCATGAATGAACTCCCATTCACAAGCCTAAAGAGAATAAAATACCTAGGAATCCAACTTACAAGGATGCAAAGGACTCTTCAAGGAGAACTATAAACCACTGCTCACAGTGAAATAAAAGAGGACACAAAACAATGGAAGAACATACATGCTCATGGATAGAAGAATCAATATTGTGAAAATGGCCATACTGCCCAAGGTAATTTAGAGTAGATTCAATGCCATCCCCATGAAGCTACCAATGACTTCTTCACAGAATTGCCGCCAGTCTATATGGAACTAAAAAGAGCCCAAGATTGCCAAGACACACAATCCTAAGCCAAAAGAACAAAGCTGGAGGCATCACACTCTGACTTCAAACTATACTACAAGGCTACAGTAACCAAAACAGCATGGTGCTGATACCAAAACAGAGATATAGCCCAATGGAACAGAACAGAGCCTCAGAAATAATGCCACAATACTCCACAGCCATCTGATCTTTGACAAACCTGACAAAACGAGCAATGGGGAAAGGATCCCTCATTTATCAAATGGTGCCTTGGAACATACTATGCAAGCTGAAACTAACTTTCCTTACTCCTTATATGAAAATTAATTCAAGATGGATCTGAGATCTAAATGTTAGACCATAAAATCCCTAGAAGAAAATCTAGGTAATGTCTATCTGGTACATAGGCATGGGTAAGGACTTCATGTCTAAAACACCAAAAGCAAATGCAACAAAAAGCCAAAATTCGACAAATGGGATCTAATTAAATCCAAAGAGCTTCTGCACAGCAAAAGAAACTACCATCAGAGTGAACAGGCAACCTAAAGAATGGGAGAAACTTTTTGCACCCACCCCATCTGACAAAGGGCTAATATCCAGAACCTATAAAGAACTCAATCAAATTTACAAGAAAAAAACCAACCCCATCAAAAAGTGGGCAAAGGATATGAACAGACATTTCAAAGGAAGACATTCATACATCCAACAGACACATGAAAACACTCATCATCACTGCCATCAGAAAATGCAAATCAAAACCACAATGAGATACCATCTCACACCAGTTAGAATAGCAATCATTAAAAAATCAGGAAACAACAGGTGCTGAGAGAGGATGTGAGAACAGGGAATACTTTTACACCAAGTTGGTGGGACTGTAAACTAGTTCAACCACAGAAGACAGTGGTGACCTCACAAGGATCTAGAACCAGGAAATACCCATTTGACCGCAGCCATCCCATTACTGGGGATATACTCAAAGGATTATAAATCATGCTGCATAAAGACACATGCACATGTATGTTTATGGCTGCACTGTTCACAATAGCAAAGACTTGGAACGTTCCAAATGTCCATCAATGATAGACTGATTGATAGAAAAATGTGGCACATATACATCGTGTGAATACTATGCAGCCATAAAAGGACGAGTTCAACCTTGTAGGACATGGATGCAGCTGGAAACCATCATTCTCAGCAAACTATCGCAAGAACAAAAAAACCAAATACTGCATGTTCTCACCATAGGTGGGAATTGACAATAGATCACGGGACAGATGGTGAGCATTACACACCAGGTCCTATTGTTGTGGGGAGGCTGTGGGGAAGGGATACATTAGGAGATATACCCAATGTAAATGACGAGTTAATGGGTGCAGCACACCGGCGATGGCACAGGCAGCACATGTAACAAACCCACCTGTTCACATGTACCCTAGAACTTAAATTAAAAAAAACAAGAAAAACAGAAACCATACTGGTAACACCTTAAGGTCTTCCCAGGCCTTAGCTCATTACATTATGACATGTTTTTGAGATAGGCTTTGCCATTCTTTTTGCAAGTGAGAAAAAGGAAGCTCAGAGAGGTTAAGTAACTTGTCAGCCTAACACATGTAATAAGCAGCGAAGTCTGGATTTCAAACTACATCATATCATAGCTGCCTCAACTTCCTGTACACTTACCATGTCCTGTATATTGTCATGTGTTTCTTAATTCTTTAACTCAGTTATAAGTTCCCCGAGGGCAGACAACTAGTCTTATATTTCTTTGTAACCCCCATTTCTGTTCCCCTAGAACTTAGCAGAGCACTATGAACACGTAAGTCCTCAATAAACATCATATGTTAAATATCTGCTGGGCAGGAACAATAATGATTAAGTAGGATTTTTTTGATACTCTGAATATTAGGCTCTCTGTTGTATATAATTAAAACAAGAGTGAACAAGAAATATATAATTTCTCCTAGCTCTAGTGTAATCAGGCATTCATTATCATGTCTAATTCTGTGTTCTGTGAAAAGAACTGCTTAGTAAGCATTTTCTTTGATGAGGATAATCAAATACATACAGATATCAGAGAGATTTAAAAAAGACAAAATCATCAAACATATGGAGAAGCAATGATCTACATAGTGTAATATTCCATCTGAGACTAAAGAACTTTCAAGGCAAGAAGAATACTTGTTTACTTTTTGACAATTGGATATTCAAGGAACACTAAGAGAGGAAGTCATGGTGTAACTGGGATCTTGTACCATCACACATTATTCTCTATCAAGAAGATGGATGCACTGTGCTACTGTTCTAGGTGAGGAACAGAGAAGGAATACATTTCAAAGGCTATTCTGAGAGAAGGCGTTTGCTCTGAGACCTTTTCAGCATGTCAGTCATTTAGGTACCACCTTCGCTGGCAGGCAAACTTAATGAATATACATGCAATGCACAACTGATTACCCTGTCGGGTCTCTTTCCATTTCCCTCCCAGTATATCATCAGTTACAGTTTTGGAAATACAAAGAGCTCAAACAGACTCACTGAGATTAGAATTTTCGATGGTGGGGATTAACTCATATACTTCTAAATTGACATTTGATAAACCAGGCTAACAGTAGCAGTGCCTGTCAATCACATTTTCTTGCCAAACCCTATATATTAATCTTAAGCTGCTGAGAGGCAGAGCTTCTGATTTCCTTTATGTGGTAGATAAAGTGCCACATCCCCATGTGTTCAACCAACATCAAGCAAGAAGAACAAATACCAGGTTTGTGGTACCTACATTTGAATCCTCATGGCTGTGGCCATTGGTCTCGACCAATTCCTTGGTACCTTTTAACTGCAAATTTTAAGGAAAAACAACACAAAACAAAAAAATGAATAAGCAAGCAAATCTCTTAAGTACATCATCTTGTTAACTGATTTATCTGAGGTTGTACTTTATAAAACTTCCAACGAGGTAAAACAGATGGAGCACATATTTTTAATGGGCCTTATTGGAGCCAATTTGAGACCAATATTTCATGAAGTTTGATGCCTGGCACAAGAATAAATGGGTCTTGGTCATTATTTTTTAAATAATAAGATTAGAAAGCAGTTCCATAGGCATAAAATGTATAAAATCCGTTCTTAAGAATAATAAATGATTTCATTTCCTAGTTGGATTGCTATTAATTTAAACCCTGCAGTGTTTGCAAGTTGCCACCAGCAAAATGATGTTATATTAACGATTATTCGTGAATGATACATTTTCAGCTGCTTTTAACATGCTACTGTGTTAGACATGTCCTCCTTGAGAATATATTTGAATGACTGACATCTCTGGAGGACTAAAGACGGTTGCTTCTTCGGTAGAGAAAGAGTTTGGATGACATCTCCTTGGCCACGGAAGCATCAGAAGAAACGATATTTCTCAAATGAGATTTTTAACAGTGAATATTTGAAAACACTTCTTTTTCTCAGAGGCTTAGGAGTAATCAGTTATCAGGAGGTTTCAGGAAACCTTTAATTGTCATTTTATCCTAGCCTGACTCAAAACAGATATTTAGTATCAGACAGCAAAGGAAGAGGGTGAGATGTCTTGAAACGGTTTTGCCAGTATTTTTTCCTGATTTAGGAAGCAGCATCTCCTCCATTATCTTGTTTATGCCTAATACAAAGTATTCATGGCAGGAAAAAATACTTAAGATTTGAAAGAAAATCAGTGCACATATACCACCGATGTGTTTGCTTCAGAACATTGGTTCCTTCTGGCTACTTGTGCATATTAAAATGAAAGCTTCTTCAGTTTTTGAAGGCCAGTATTAAACTCCCAGCAAAAAACCCTACCCACTCCATGCCAAAGGAGGGGTTTTGCCAAAGGAATGGGAACAGGAAGACACTGAGGATCGGGTAGTTGATTATGCACCAAAGCCTCTTTGACTCATTTCCATATCACTCCCAATTAAGAAGAAAGTCTGCCCACTGTTCTTTAGGGCAACATCATTGATGTTTCTACACAACGACAGACACAGGGGAGCATGGGCGATG